>NW_025549366.1:0-56408 GCF_905237065.1 Salmo salar | reverse complement strand
AATAGACTGGCACCCCAGGCTAAAACAGACTATTACATATAATTTGTAACAAATGTTGATCCCCAGACAAACTGTTATTTGAAAAGTTTTAATAATAAACATTGCTCTGTGCACCTTGCCTTCAACACTATCATGCAGTCAATTTCAACAAAGATTATAGAACGGACACTTGATTTACAAAACGTGTTAAAAACACTTATCTCCTCACTAGCTTTAAGCACCAGCTGTCAGAGCAGCTCACAGATCACTGCACCTGTACATAACAGCCATCTAGTAATTGAAATGCAAACTACTACCTCTTCCCCTACTTGTATTTATTTATTTTATTTTATTTTGCTCCCTTTGCACCATATTATTTATATTTTAACTTTGAACTTTCTTCAAATAACAAATCTACCATTCCAGTGTTTTACTTGCTACACTGTATTTACTCTGCCACCATGGCCTTTTTTGCCTTTACCTCCCCTTATCTCCACATCATTTGCTCACATTGTATATAGTCTTATTTTTCTCTGTCATTGGATTGTATGTTGTTTTACTCCATGTGTAACTCTGTGTTTTTGTATGTTGTGCTCGAACTGCTTTTGCTTTATCTATGGCCAGGTCGCAATAAAGAGAACTTGTTCTCAACTTGCCTACCTGGTTAAATAAAGGTGAAATAATTATTTAAAAAATCATAAAAAAATGTATGTGTGCAAATGTATGTATGTTTGTGTGTATGTATATACACAGAGTGTACAAAACAAAAACATTATGAACACCTGCTCTTTCCATAACAAAGACTGACCAGGTGAATTCAGGTGAAAGTTATGATCCTTTATTTATGTCACTTGTTAAATCCACTTCAAGCATTGTGGATGAAGGGGAGGAGACAGATTAAAGAAGGATTTTTAAGCCTTGAGACAATTGAGACATCGATTGGGAAAAACAAAATATTTACGTGCCTTTTGAGCGGGTATGGTAGTAGGTGCCAGGCCGGTTTGTGTCAAGAACTGCAACGCTGGTGGGTTTTTCACACTCAACAGTTTCACGTGTGTATCAAGAAATGGTCCACCACCCAAAGGACAGCCATCCAACTTGACACAACTGTGGGAAGCCTTGGAGTCAGCATCCCTGTGGAACGCTTTCAACACCTTGTAGAGTCCATGCCCCTAACGCCAGTTAGTAACTTACTTCAAACTGGGGGAGGGTGTTCTTAATGTTTTGTACAGTCAATGTATGTATGTACACTTTGTACATTAAGTTTTCAACTTGCCAAGCAACACTATCATACACTCAATTTGAAAAGAAAAATCACAGAAATCTCAAAGATGCATAAAACGTCAAATATATATATTTTTAAATGTAAAAATAAGTTTGTGTGTTTGTGTGCGTGCGTTGTATGTTTGTAGGTATGCACAGTGATTTAGCACAGTGATTTAGCACACTGTCAACGAAAAGTCTTCATTGCTCTGGTCCACCCTCCTGCTTCTCTTTGGAACAGCTGAAAAGACAGATGTACTGTGTACATGTCATATTCACATACACCTTTAGCTTAAACGACATGTACACAAATCACATTGATTTACTATTTTACTTAGCCTTGCTACAGCCCAAATCATCATACATTACAATTTACACATTACTATTTCCTACTGGCTTATAGGAAGTGATTGACAGGTAAACTGACCTTTAGGGCATTGATGGGAGATGACATAGTGTATAATTAGTCCACAGGTAGCCAGTAGGACAAACACAGTGAGGATGTGACGCCACAGGAAATCAAGTGGCTCTGATGGAAAGAGAGAGAGAGATCCAGAGAGGGATATCTTTATAATATACGTACTGTGCAGAATGCAGTAAAATGCTACTTCATTGATTTAGGGCTACACACTGAGTAAACCAAACATTAGGAACAGCTTCCTTAAATATTTAGTTGCACCTCCCCCACCCCATTTTGCCTTTCGAAACAGCCTCAATTCGGTCGAGGCATAGACTTTACAAGGTGTCGAAAGCATTCCACAGGGATGTTGGCCCATGTTGACTTCAATTTCCACAGTCGTTTCAAGTTGGCTGGATGTCCTTTCGGTGGTGTACAATTCTTGATACCAGTGAAGGCTGCTGAGGGAGGACAGCTCATTATAATGGCTAAATGGTACAAATGGAATACCTGATACTATTCCACTCATTCCACAGAAGCCATTACCACAAGCCCGTCATCCCCAATTAAGGTGCCACCAACCTCCTGTGCTTGATACACATGGGAAACTGTAGAGTGTGGAAAATCCATCTTTAGCCTTTTGAGGTAGATTTAACAAGTGCTTGCCTCGAAGCTGAGCATAAAGGCATGTAGCTCGTCTGGTAGGCCCTCGTCACTGGGCAGCTCACGGCTGGATTTCCTCGTAGTCCCAGTCCCGTGTAGCTTAGTTGGTAGAGCATGGTGTTTGCAACGCCAGGGTTGTCGGTTCGATTCCCCACGGGGGACCAGTACGGAAGAAAACATTTTTTTAATGAAATGTATGCATTCACTACTGTAAGTCGCTCTGGATAAGAGCGTCTGCTAAATGACTAAAATGTAAATGTAAAATGTAATAGTTTTCAAGCCCTGCCACATCCGACTAGCGTCAGAGCCGGTGTAGTAGGATTCAATCTTAATTATGTATTGACGCTTTGACTGTTTGATGGTTTGTCTGAGGGCGTACGCGGTATTTCTTGTAAGCGTCTGGATTAGTGTCCCGCTCCTTGAAAGTGGCAGCTATAGCCTTTAGCTCGATGCGGATGTTACCTGTAATTCCATGGCTTCTGGTTGGGATATCAACGTACGGTCACTTTGGGGGTGAAGTCGTTGATGCACTTATTGAAGAAGTCGTTGACTGAGGTGGTAAACTCCTCAATGCCATTGGATGAATCCCAGAACATAGTCTGTGCTAGCAAAACAGACCTGTAGCGTAGCATCCACGTCATCTGACCATTTCCGTATTATCTGAGTCACTGTAGTTTTTGCTTGTAAGCAGGAATCATGGGGGGTTAGAATTATTAGGATGTGACGCCACAGGAAATGAAGTGGCTCTGATGGAGAGAGAGGAGTGAGATCCAGAGAGGGATATCTTTATAATATACGTATTGTAGAATGCAGTAAAATGGTGCTTCCTGCTTTAGTTTTGCTTGTAAGCAGGAATCAGGAGGATAGAATTATTGTCAGATTTACCAAATGGAGGGCGAAGGAGAGCTTTGTATGCGTCTCTGTGTGTGGAGTAAAAGTGGTTTAGAGTTTCTTTCCTCTGGTTGCACGTGACATGCTGGTCTTACTGCCAGCATCGGTTTGTGGTAGTAAATAGACGGCTACGAATAATTTAAATGAGAACTCTCTTGGTAGATAGTGTGGTCTACAGCTTATAACAAGGTCCTCTATCTCAGGCGAGCAATACCTGGAGACCTCTTTAATATTAGACATCGGTCACCAGCTGTTATTGACAAATAGATACAAACCCCGCCCCTCGTCTTACCAGACGTAGCTTCTCTGTCCTGCCGATGCACAGAACCCAGCCAGCTCTATATTATCCGTGTCGTCATTCAGCCACAACTCAGTAAAAGATAATATATTACAGTTTTTAATCTCCAGTTGGTCGAACAGTCTTGATCGCAGATCATCCATTTTATTTTCCAATGATTGCACATTGGTCAATAGAACAGATGGTAGTAGAGATTTACTCCCTCGCCAACTAATTTTCAGAAGGCAGCCGATCTCCGTTCCATATTTACTAAAAGGCTACATGATAACATAAGATACACATACACACACGGTATAGGTTATTGATTAGAAACTTGATACGATGACAAGAGGTCCTTAGCAGACCAACACAATATGACATGTGTTACACAAGATGGAGATTTAAAGAGGGAGCGGGAGGAAAGAGAGCGAAAGAGAAACAACCCATGGATACATTTGTAAACTATACTTAGTTTAGCCGTAATACCTTGCCCCGAACTGCCGCTCTTATGGGTAAAAAGTGTAATGCATGTATTTATGTGTTGAAGGTCTTCGTTGGGTATCTCTGTTGGGCCCAGGCCTTCGTGGGCCGAGTCTTCCTAGTGAGAAAGATTCGACGTAGACCTTGTTCTTTGGGTGGCCTTCTCCATCGTTCTCAGGTGTAAGTCTCTGATTGTCCACAAAATGTCACAATGTTCTTTCTCTTTGTTGTCTGTTTCCTTGTAATCATTCTGGAAGAGTGGTCTTCTGAGGATGGCTAATCACCCATGTAGATGATCCCAGTGTGGGGATGAAAGCAGTGTAGACGAACGATAACTTGAAAAGAATAACCGGATGGTTCTGCTTAAATACACCTTCTTAGATACAATACTTAGAACAGCCAGTCAACCGTAGCATTGATTGTTAAGAGGTCCTTTGTCTTCTTCAACCTCATGTTGCGTTTTGGGGTCGTGACTAATCGTAGACCTCGGCTGCAGCGTGTGGTCATCCTAGTCTGGTATGTTAATCCTTAACTCAAATTCTTTATACCATCGGGTAGAAAGGGGCATTTCCATCTTGCTGGCATGCTCTCTGGGTTCCCTGGGGCATAGCTAGTTGCGAGGCAAGATATCACAATCCAGATCAGAGTCAAAAGGTACAGAACAGAAGGAGACAAAGGGAGACAAAGGGCTGTGGAAACATGGATTTGATTTTAGACACATGAAAAGTGGGATGTACTGTATACGGAGGGTATGGGGCAAAACAAGATGAACAGCAGAGGGGCTAATGACCTTGGAGATGAGGAAAGGGGCCGATAAACCGGGGGAAAGTTTGCGGGAAGGGCAGATCCTGGGTGAACAGCCATAACTTCTGCCCGAGACGATACCGGGGAGCCGTGGTCCGGTGGTAGTCCGCTTGACGTTGATACATGGAGGTGGTCTTGAGAAGGGCCGACTGGGCTTTCTTCTAGGTACGACGACAGCGGCGTTAGTCCAGGGAACACTCAAAGGGCAAGGAAGGGTGTTGTGTGTGTGTGTATTCGACCGACACTAGTTGCTGGCTCCAGGTGGTGGAGTTGGCAGAGACCAGGCAGCAAAGATTAGTTTCCAAGTCTTGGTTGGCTCGCTCCGACTGGCCGTTCGATGTGGGAACCCAGAGGACAGTCTGGCGGACGGCCCAATGAATATGCAGAACGCCTTCCAGAACCTGGATGAGAACTGAGGACCCCGGTCGGAGACCATGTTTACTGGGAGTCCATGGATCCGGAAGACGTGCTGCACCACGTGCTGCACCATAAGGTGGGCCGCTCTTTGGCTGAGGTTGCAGGAGACCAGCAGGAGCTTGCCGAGGAATCTTGTTCGGCATGCAGACCGTATATGTGGTGATGAATGCGGAGACATCGGGAATCATGATATGCTACCAAAAAGCATTGTCGCTTCAAAGGCCAGGGTCCGACAGGAGCCCGGGTGGCAGGCAAGCCTAGTGGAGTGGGCCCACGCCAGGACCGAGGAGCGGACCGCTTCAGGAACAAACATCCGGTTATCTGGGCCCCCCCGAGGTTAGGCTGGAAACGCTGCGCCAATGTATCCCCCAGCTTAGTGCCGTCGCCAGGCACGAGGTGGGAAAGATGGTCTCGGATTCCAGTGTTGTAGACATGGGGCTTTAGCGGCGCAACAGCTCATCCAGCTTGACATTCTTGGATCCCGGTCGGTATGAGAGGGAGAAGTTGAACCTGGTGAAAAGCAGAGCCCATCTAGCTTGCCTGGAATTGAGACAATTGGCGGTGCGGAGATATTCTAGGTTTTTGTGGACGGTCCACTCATTGAACGGATGTTCCGTCCCCTCCAGCCAGTGCCTTCACGCCTCCAACACCATTTTCTCTTCGAGAAGCTCACGATTCCCCACATCGTAGTTCCTCTCCCTGGCGTTGAGGCAATGGGAGAAGGTGGCGCAGGGATGTCACTTGAGCTCCTGGGACAGCACTGCCCCCACTCCGACATCCGAAGCATCGGCCTCCACCACGAACTGGCGGGACAGGTCAGGATGAACCAAGATGGGAGCTGTGGTGAAACTGTTTGAGATCCCGGAATGTCCAGTAAGCAGCTGGGGACCATGTGAATGGAACCTTAGGAGAGGTGAGTGCAGACAGGGGGAAACCAGGGTGCTGTAACCCCGGATAAAGCGGCAATAAAAGTTGCCGAATCCCAGGAAACATTGCAGCTGCACCCTGGACATAGGCTGGGGCCAATCCACCACCGCTCTCACCTTCCCAGGTTCCATCTGGACACTCCCTGCAGTGATGATGTAACCCAGGAAGGGGACGGTGGAGCGATGGAATTTGCACTTCTCCACTTTCACAAAAGCTGGTTCTCCAGGAGTTGTTGGAGAACCTATCGGACGTGGAGCACATGTTCTTGGGCGGAGCGGGAGGAGACGAGGATGTTGTCGAGGTAGACGAAGCAGAACCGGTTCAATATGTTGCGGAGGACATCATTGACAAGAGCCTGGAACACAGCAGGGGCGTTGGTAAGTCCATAGAGCATGACCAGATACTCGTAGTGACCTCTGGCCATGTTGAAGGCAGTCTTCCACTTGTCGCCTTCCAGGAACCGCACCAGATGGTAGTCATTCCATAAGTCCAGCTTGAAGAACACAGTGGCCCCCTGAAGCGGCTCGAAGGCCTAGGAGATGAGTGGTAGTGGGTAGCGGTCCTTCACTGTGATGTCGTTGAGACCCCTGTAGTCGATGCATGGGCCCAGGGTTTTGTCCTTCTTCTCCACAAAGAAAAAAAATGTACAACAACCTGAGGAACATAAAGCAATTCTATTTGTTTTGGTCTGCTACTGTAACTGCTACTGTAACTAGGTGAAGATGACTAACACACCTGATGTAGGATTCAATGCTGTACTGGGGGGTCAAAGGAAAGGTCAAGCCTGGTGAGAAGAGAACTCATATTACACAAGAAAGTCATTAATTAAGCAGAAAAAGAGAAGTATATTACACATGACCTACAAATCAGATGGACTAAAAGAACACAAATCTGGACTGAAATTACAAGCAGCTATGAATAGGTATTTTAGTAAACCGGTCTGAGATTTTAGTGAATTAATGAGAACAGAAAATGTTTAACTGTAAACTAAGTTACATTTAGTGGTCCTATTGGTAGTTGGTCTCACTGGGGTCAAAGTTGAACTAACAGTCGAACCTGCTGGGAAGCATCACAAGACAAGTTAATTGTGTATCTATTTACACAAGAAGTAAGGTATTCATCACTTAGTTAGAAAACAACACAACTCAGTCAACAGAAAGATGACATGTTCACAATAGCATAATGTGGCACATTATTGTTAAAACCCAGACCTTTGACTGAATGTACAATTGGAAACAGTATTTGCAAAGACGGTCCCTTAGAGGACCAATACACCTGTTGTAGGACTCACTGTGATGATGAGGGGCAAAGTAGAAACAGGCTTTTCTTACCGCTGTAACGAGCTCTGCTATAAAATAACAGCAGCACTAGGGCTGTTGCGGTGACCGTATTAAAGCTACACTGGCTTTATTTGTCACAATGCTTACTTAAAAGAGGTGGTTTTTTTTTTTACAAGCGGTCATTTTGTTAATGGTGTTTTCCGCTAATGGAACATTCGCGCTTATAGCCTACTACCATGTGCGCATTGCCGCTCTTATAATGTGAAGAAATAGCCAAATAGTTTATCAATATTTTAAGCTAAACGTTCTGATCTGCTGTGTCAGCCACATTGCATAATTCTTTGGGGGGGGGATGCTAGTGGTTGTATTAATTTGGGATCTATCGCATCCCACAACTGTCCCAGACTATGTTTGGTATATCTATTTCTTGCACAGAATAGAATAGGTACATTTTTGTACTATGGGGGATAGTAGATTGACATAGGCTAGTGCTTTTGCTGTTCGTTAGGCCAACCTATCTTGTTGGCTGACGAAAAGTAAATGTGGACTGTTCTTCCAATATCTTCTATAGGCACCTCAGAATTGGATAAGGACTCGCACAGTTGCGTCCCCGATGTGTGTGTCTTAACTTGTAGCCTGTGAGAAAGACCCTATCATGTGACAGAGAGCCGTATGAGTGAGAGAGCTTCGGATTGGCAGCACACTCAGGGAGAAGGGCACAACACAGCACTCCGGGCCGCAAAAGGCACAGATTTTTTTAGGGTGCATTACAGCCACATAGGGGGATGCCACCGTGGAATTCGAGGCATTATCAAGTGCTTGTCAAATTGTGAATAAGAGACTTTTGGAGTGTGTACAGCCTGTGCAAAAACAGAGCAGAGATCATGCCTTTCAAGCAACCTTTTTTAAAATCATCATTAGAGTCTCATCATTCAGCCTTACTGTGTATTAAAAATCTAAACATGTAGCCCATCGTTTGTAGAACAACTGAAGTTACGTTAATATCTAAAAAAATTAATAATTTGTTCAATTGTATTCTTCATACTATAGAATAATATAAAATAATACCACGGAATTATAAGTAACTCTTGTCTGCTACATTAACTAGTGTCGCCCACAGCCATTCGGCATAGCCACATCAGGACCTAACAGACGAAAAACTCAGAGTATGCTATTCTTTTCTTCTGAAATAGAATACATTTTCTTCATATAATGCCTAAGATAACCTGTCTAAAATAAATAATGGATTTATTGTGAAGGTGTGGGCTATATTACATGGATTTATTAGACTTTTTAAAATGGCTTGTCGGCTATGTGTGGAAGACAGGAGATGCTAAATGTGTTTATGTTAATTAACGGTCAATTACTGTGATACCGACAGTTATTTAATTGACAATCACCGGCTGACGAAATGTTGAGACCTCCACAGCTCTAAGAAGCACCACAAAGTACATTTAAAAGAAGAAACAAAACTAATGTGTATCCTACCTGTTGGAAAGGGTTTAGTTGTTGGATCACTAATGTAAACTCCCACCAGATCTAAAAAACATTTTGGGGATTGAAATGTGGTATTTAGTTTGTGGGTCAGAATGAATATATTAATACTAAGAATGTGCTAAAGTGATTTCGATCATGAAGACCTGCAGCCCTGATAGATTTGTTTAGATAATGACTCACCTGTAAAGCTGTACCCATCACTGCGTGGAGAGAGAGAGTTTGGTCCTGAGCTCACTCTGTAGTCACAGCTCACCTCCTTACTCCTCACTGACTGTAGACGACTGATCAGATCACTATGATTTGGAGTGAATTGACAGAACTGCTCTCCGGCTGCTGTGGTGGCTTTTCTCTTCTTGATCTTTGCTGTGAAGGATGGCTGACTCTCCTCTCCAACATACAGGTTACAGGTGCTGTCAGGACTGACGGATCCAGGAATCAAACACAAGACGCTGAAGTACCCATCAGAAATGACTGTAATATCTGGTTTTGGATCTGTTAGGAAAGAACAGAGACTCCTTTTTGCATCACTCTATTTGAATGTAATGTATATGTCACAATTAACACTACTAAACTAAATCCTGCCATTCTCTTTATTTTAACTAACAGCATGTCTTATTTGATATCATGTCTATTTATGAGTGCCATTTAGTCATGTGTGCTGTGTTTACAATGATTTCCTTTCACTTAATTCCTTACATTCTCGCGTGTGAAATGAAATTGAATCCCATGGACTATTTTAATTGCTTATATGGTGTGGGGGATGATGGAGTGTGTCACTTGTCATTTAATTATGAATTCATTTTCAATGTTTAAGTACTCATAGATATTGCAGCACTTGATATACGTTTGAAAATGAAAAATAATTAATTCACTGTTGTCTATTAGATGATAACAATGCATCTACAATTATGTAGTTTAGGTTAACAAGATACATTTGATTGATTGATGTAATATTATTTAGTAAAAGTAAAAAACACTCACAATGACCTTGGGCTTCGATGTGTTGGAAGGTGACTGGAAATAACACAATAGGTCTTGATCAGGAAAATGTGCCATTCAAAAAAAAGCATGAGAGACAAGAACACTTTGTAGAAGTTGGTAAAGTTTCATATACAACAATGGATCCATGGGCATGTTATCAAGCAGTAGTCATTCTGATCTGAACAAAATATAATGATAGAGAAAAATACATCAATAAGATGATCAATGGAATAGGACACTTATTACAGCCATGAGATTCAGAAATATATAAAGACTTCCTGAAGTAAAATATTAAAGAGGAGAGAGAATCCTGTAGCACTAATAGATGATGGAACTTGGAATGGAGGAATAACTCACTGAAAAGGAGGATGACCAAAAACAGATGACCAGCCATATCAGGGATGAACAATGCCATTTATCAGACGTCTACAAACTGTTAGTCTGACTTCACAGAAGAAGGTGACTGTGTCAGAGAGGGTTGTTTGAATAGAGAAGTAGACATGGAGCTTGTTCACAGGAAAACCACAGATAGCAGAAACCAGTCTCATATGGAAAGTGTGACTAATGTTGCAGAGGAACGTTCAGAATAATTTATCAGTCACTATTTTTGTTGTCTGTAGCTATTTGTCTTTAACAGCTGATGTTTTGCATCACTAGATGGCTTCAATTACATTTTCAAAACCAACAAACTAATTGTCTGAGTAAAAGATTTGTCTTATTGGTTTCATGTGTTTGACAACAGTATTTGTGGTTGAGTTTGAGTTTTATTAATCACTCCTTGTAATTTCAGACATTCTCGGTTAACCCAGAACTAAAGTCTTGTGTAATTGGTCAGATGCTTTATTTAGGTACTGAGTCCATATGTGTTTAGATAAGAGAACAGAACAAGCATCCGAACCAGAACGAGGAGCTTGACTCTTTGCCTTTGCAAGTTACAGGCCAGTCTATGGACCAAATGTCCCCTCTACTTTTTTACTTACCCGGAGTCAGATTAATTTATGGATACCATTTTAATGTCCCAGTTTGAAGTAATTTGCTAACTAGCATTACAACAAACAGTATGATAAAATATCCAAAGTGGAACATGGTAAAATGGCACAAGAGTACATTGTCTACAAACATTCAAATTGTCTTCTTACCATGAATTGTGACTGTAGCAGGCTCACTGTATATGGATCTAAACAGCTAACCTTTAGCACTGTACTGCCATTGTAATACAGTACTGTACTGCCATTGTATTTTGACCTCAGCAGGTTAACTTTGACCTGTTCATCTGAGCAGCTGAGCTCCTGTAGAAGAAACACTGCGTTACAGAGACAGGAGGAGTCTGACAGCTGAACTGAGTCTCTCTCTCTGATGACTGTAGGACACACTGTCAGACTAGGCTGAGGAAGGCCTGTGAGATCAGAGGAAAATAATATTTCACACTACGGCAATCTGTGAAATCTCTAATATTGTCTTAGTCTTATGTTCCCTTAATCAATATCATTATACCCTCAAATAGAGAACACAGAGAGTCAGTGAATGACATCTCCATATTAAGTTAACTAGACTTTTACTAAACAGATGACAGTGACTGACTAAAATATTGTTAGCACATTTCATTTAATGGGGAAACTAAAATCGTTAAAATTGAAAAACGACTTTAAAACTAAAGTGTGTGGAGATCTTACTATGTCACCCTTAACAATGTTATCTCACTAACCTTGAGCTTGGAGGGATGAAACAGCATCTAGCAATGACAAAAAGTCAAACGAGCATCTTACTCATTCTGGGAGAAAAAAACATCCTTCAAATGTCTTTGTGTCTTCTGTTGTCCATTTACAGTGCATTTATACAGATGCAGTACATTAGTAAAATGGAGACTGTTCATTAGCAGTAACAACTCAATCACACAGCACATAATGACTTACATTCCACATGCTGATCTTTTAATTGTTTTATATACAGTACCATGAATGAACATTTGTACAGCACGGTCAACCAACCGGCAGGTTAGTTTTCTTAGGTGACGAGAGGTGGATATTATACTATAGGAGAGTAATCATAGCTATGATACATAGTGAAAGTATGCATGTGATCTCAGTTCTTCATGTGTAGTTTATAACCGGACATACAGTACTATTAACATAGAGACCAGCCCTCATACAAGTCTGAAAGAAAGTCACCTTTATTGAATGAATATAAACAAGCTGGCCAACACTCAATAGTAATATTCTGATACAGCACATACAATAGCAAACGTCTGGGGCAGTGGAGACAGCCTCCTACAGTAGGTTTTAAAACACAGTATCCATGCTGAACAGAACATTCTCTCTCTTTCTCTCAGGGGGTTTCCTGCAACAGAGAATTTTGAATCTCTCGCTCTCTTTCTTTGTCTCTTACACATACACATGCGCACACCTACAGTACACATACACACGAATGCATGCGCCGCACGCGCACACACACACACACACACACACACACACACACACACACACACACACACACACACACACACACACACACACACACACACACACACACACACACACACACACACACTTCTGACAGATTTACATGTGTAACACCCCAAAATTATGCTGCCTCTCTCATAACACTGCACAGGCTGTCTACTAGGGGGACACGATAGGTGAGGAGACACACACCACTCTCAATCACAACATCGCACTGTCACGATGCAGAGGCAATTCATGTATGAGGACTGGAGCATCATGGGAAATAAGCCCACGTTCACACAAGTAATCATTCAGCATGCTGGACACACATTTAACTTGTTCCTAAATCTTTACTGTACAGCAGAAAACAGTTACTATTACAAATAGTACAGTCCCAAACTGACATATTCAATAAGCCAAACTGATTAAAAAAAATGTAATCAAGAATAACTTAAATACAAAAAATTAACACCATTTTTAAGTGGGTGAATCAGGTCTTTTAAGTGGGTGAATCAGGTCTTTTACTCCTTCGATTACTATTGGTGATGTCTGTTGGCCTTCAACTCCTGGGTCGTGTTCATTAGGCATCAAACAGAAGAAGAATGCGCTGAAACAGGGAAAGACTACTTGGACTTGTCCAATGAGAAACGCTCATTCTCATTTTCCGTTGCAAAACATTTTAAAATATTGCGTGGTGTATGTTAACTGATAGGCCATTGATGAATCCTTAACAGTTTGATTGCACATCAAGATCTTGCTCTGCATAGAGGATAGGAGATTCTCCCCAACCTTTCACTCTCAGTTGGCACATTACTTTAAAATCTGCATGCATCAACATAATGAAGTGTTCCATGTTTTCTACCATGTTCTATATACCAGGTGCTGTATCTTCACTTCTCATTGTAGGAGAAACCCCTACTTCAAGTATTCAGTAGTAAATGACCTGAAAATTGAGGATTCTGAATCCGTTCCCCATGATGGTAAAGTGAGAGGTTCTTCACACCTCCATCCGTGTGCTCTTCTGGATTGCCTTTCCTTACAGATCATTAGTACCAATCTCTGACATTGAAAACACAAACACAACATCCACACAACATCTTTATTTTTTCTTCAATTTGATTTAATCCAAACTGGTGATTGTTGGTCAATGGGAGGAGGAGTTGTGAGACAACTGTTCTGTCTGTATTCTGTGTTGAAGTTGACTCAGAGGTGACCATTGTATAGGGATCAATTCTGTTTGGATCCCAATGGAGAATGGGGCACTTTTCTACAAAAATCACAATATCAGCCACACACACACACACACACACACACACACACACACACACACACACACACACACACACACCATGGAGGACGGAGGGGGCAGGTGGTGGTGGTGGGGGGGGTGTAACAGTCTTGGATGTTTTCCCACTAGAATGGTTTGTGTGTTTTTGTACACACTCAACTGTCACATATGTCACCACATCTGGGTACACCAGGACAACGGCATTGAAGACAACAACAAACAAACACACAACACAGAGACTGGCTGGACAATGCATCTGCAACGACGGAGTCACTCCAAACCTCCACTTTAACCAAGGTAGTGATAGTCCTCACTCACAAGTGCAAGTTTCTATCCGCTGTGCTGCTCAAAATAGTCTCTTTGCTACTTTAGTGAGCTGCAAAAACAGGATGTCTTTCCCTCTGTGAGAAGACTAAGGTCTCACTCTAACCCAACGGTGTGTGTGTGTGTGTGTGTGTGTGTGTGTGTGTGTGTGTGTGTGTGTGTGTGTGTGTGAGAGAGAGAGAGAGAGAGAGTCTCTAAATAAATTTCTCACACTGCAACAGGAATGTAACATTAGGTCTTCTAAATGAGAATGGAATCATTTTCTCACTCCTTTCCTTTGGGCTATGTCTCAAGGTTTCTTAGGCCAGATTATCATTCATGAGAACCACAGACAGGGAATGTTGCTTTCTGCTACTGAGTTTTTCTTGTAATGTACAAAACAGAGGAAAGTCACATGTCACTCCACACACTTAATAAGCGTTTTCTCTATCCTTTGGTGAGTAAAAAAAAAAAAATAAAACATTTATTTTTATACTCAATATTTTTTGTTGTTGACAATATTCTGACCACTCCATAGATCTTTCTGTCTCTCTCTATATCAAATCAAGTCAAATCAAATGTTATTAGTCACATGCGCAGAATACAACCTTGCTGCCTTGCTGTTGGAGGCCGAGCATTTGCCATACCAGTTAGTGATGCAACCAGTCAGGATGCTTCCCTGTAGCTCAGTTGGTAGAGCATGGTGTGCAACGCCAGTTGTTTCGATCAGGGCCAGCACAGAAAAACAATTATGAAATGAAATGTATGCATTCACTACTGTAAGTCGCTCTGGATAAGAGCGTCTGCTAAAATGACTAAAATGTAAAATGTAATGGTGCAGCTGTCGAACCTTTTGAGGATCTGAGGACCCATGCGAAATCTTTTCAGTCTCCTGAGGGGGAATAGGTTTTGTTGTACCCTCTTCACAACTGTCTTGTTGTGCTTGGACCATGTTAGTTTGTTGGTTATGTGGACACCAAGGAACTTGAAGCTCTCAACCTGCTCCACTACAGCCCCGTCTATGAGAATGGAGGCTTGCTCGATCCACTTTTTCCTGTAGTCCACAATCATGTCCTTTGTCTTTACAAAAATACATAGTCCGCCGTATTTGTATGAGACATGTATGAGACATGTGAGACATAGCTGTACAATGCTACACAAAGCCAGTGGTGTAGTTTCAGTGTGCCTGCAGAAGACTGTACAACCCATCCGGCTGTGCTGAGGTTTCTGGTCTCTCAAGGATTGAGCTGTATACGTGGTATGTATCGGACTAGAGAAAAGAAACAGATAGTTCAACTTCAGTCCTTTGAATCTACAGTACTGTACATATCATGTATTCTAAACGGATAAAAGACCAATCTGAAACTGAAAGTGGTTTATAAAACACAGTGGGTGATTTTGAACTTGAATTGTCATTTTCAAATGACTGTCCATTCTCTTCAACAGGGCCTGAACAACGAAGAAGCCGGAGTGAGATTGTGTGTGTGTGTGTGTGTGTGTGTGTGTGTGTGTGTGTGTGTGTGTGTGTGTGTGTGTGTGTGTGTGTGTGTGTGTAAGTGCATGCATGCCTGCAGTTGTGGGTGTGGTTGTGCTCACTTTGCTGTTCCAGGCGAGAGAACTTTTCCAAGCCAAACCTTCATATCATAACCGCTAACTTCTACACACAGCCTACATAGTTGTCACCATATTAACGTCATAGTCAACATTGCTACTAGAACTAATGTGTTAGTAAAACATACAGTACATCATACAGTCAGCAGCAAGCAGTTTAGCAGTTACACCGTTGGGCCTCAGTGGGAATAAATTGATGAAACCAAAAAGCGTACCTTGACACGGAAGAGTTCCAGTGTTGTATAGCCATAGCCAGCAAGCTAATTTAGCATCCCTCTGTTTTATCCGGGTGTTTGAGTAGGCTAAACTATCTAGCCACATTTGCTAGCTAATTAAGTGAAAGTGAAAAAACTAACTACAAAATATAGCTCTCTCTCTCTCATTCAAAACTGTTCAACTATTGGCTTTCACTCTCTTTGTCTCTATCACGTCCTGACCATAGAAAGCTTTTATTTTTCTATGGTAGAGTAGGTCAGGGCATGACAGAGGGTTTTCTCTAGTTTATTTATGTCTATGTTGGGTCTGGTTTCTTTTTCTATGTTGAGGGTTTTGTCTAGTTTATGTATTTCTATGTGGGGTTCTAGTTGTTGTTTTCTATGTTTTTTTGGGGGGATGATCTCCAATTAGAGGCAGCTGGTCATCGAGTGCTGTTGAGGCTACTGTAGATCACTGCAAAACAGTGTGTTGTAATCAACAATTTGGTGACGTGAACATATTTGGTATAGTTTCATCCAAACATTATAACTTTTTTTATGTTTCACCATTTTTGGGGGGGAAATTCACTGAGCATGATGGTCCTCCGCTTCCTCCTCTGAGGAGCCTCCACTGCTCATGTAAATGTTGTACACTGAGTATACAAAATATTAAGAACACCTGCTCTTTCCATGACATAGACTGACTAGGTGAATCCAGGTGAAAGCTATCATCCCTTATTGATATCACTTCTTAAATCCACTTAATTCAGTGTAGATGAAAGGGAGGAGATAGGTTAAATAATGATTTTTAAGCCTTGAGACAATTGAGACATGGATTGTGTATGTGTGCCATTCAGAGGGTGAATGGACAAGACAAAATATTGAAGTGCCTTTGAAAGGATTATGTTAGTAAGTGCCAAGCACACCGGTTTGTGTCAAGAACTGCAGCGCTGCTGGGATTTTCACGCTCAACAGTTTCCCGTGTGTATCAAGAATGGTCAACCACCCAAAGGACATCCAGCCAACTTGACACAACTGTGGGAAGCATTGGAATCGACATATGGGGGGAGGTGGTGCAACTCAATATTCTAGAAACGTATTACCATTGCTCATACAAGGTGTGAGATACATTTAAATATGAAGTCTGATCTGACGTAATTTTGTAACTAACATGTGTAAATACAAACTGGGCACAGACGTCAGTTAAACGTCTAGTTTTGATTTACATTTGGTTGAGTCGTCAACTAATGTGAATTCTATGTGAAATCAACAACAACAAAAATCCACTACACACTCATAGAACATAAACGATCATCAAATTGACAGGTGTTTCACGAGTTTCGTTTCTGGAGTGGATTATCCCTTTAAGAATGATAAAGAATAATAAAACACTTTTGATCTCACTTTTTGTAATGAGTTTCATGTTTCACTGCAGTTTTTCAGAGAAACAGATGGTCACTAACTACATAATAAGTATGGTGTCTGTGTCTGAGAGAATGGTTTAAATAGAGAGGAGGATGAGGAGGCTGCTCACATTAAAACCACATAGAAAGTCCATCAACTGGTGTGATGGGTGGTTGGGGAGAGGTCAATGTCTCCTTCTCCTAACATGACCCAAAACCATTTGCTTATCTGTCAGAGGAAATTACTTTTATTCAGGCTTTCTTTAACCTGTTTGACTTTGACAACTACACTGCACAATAAAAAGCAGGTTTCATGTACAACTACAGTGTATATATTGCCAACATCCAGAAGTAAAAAATTAGAAACATTCTTGCTGTGGCTCCATATGACTCGGCACAGTGTGCATTAGAGGCAATATTTTTCCTATCTGCTGTAGTTATTAGCTTAATAAGATAACAGAGGTGCAGATACGTAAGCAGAAAACAACACTGAATATTTCCATGGAAATATAGCATGACAAGTGGGGTTTCATCGCTCATGAGATGCTTGTTGCAATAGTCAGAAACATGAATTTGTTTCTCAAATTGGTATTTTTGGAGGATGAATTATAGTTTGGGTTTTCATATTTTGCTAAAATAGTCTGGTTAAGACGTTGAACTGTTTCCAGTTAAATGTATCTGAGGTATCTGAGGTTTGGTTCAACAGTATTTCCATCAATGCCTTCTGAACACGAGTGTCTGAAATGTGATACGCTGAAGTTTCAGAAGTATAGGATGCGGAAAGAGCCTTTCCACCCTGTTGTGTGTGTGTGTGTGTGTGTGTGTGTGTGTGTGTGTGTGTGTGTGTGTGTGTGTGTGTGTGTGTGTGTGTGTGTGTGTGTGTGTGTGTGTGTGTGTGTGTGTGTGTGTGTGTGTGTGCACTTTCGTGCATCTGTTTGTAGGTATGGATACGTGACAGCATACATGTACTGGTTTGTGTGTGATCTGCAGACTGTCTCTGACTGCTGCAGGAGAATGTAGGCCTCTTTGTCCCATCACAGTAGAACTGACCACAATACAGAGAATCTGGATGCAAGAGCAAAATGATCAATGTCCTTGACTACCTGTAGTCCATAACACCAATGGTTGGTTTCCCAGACCCAGATTAAGCCTACCACTGGAGTAAAAATATGTAAATTATCCATTGAACATGCTTTTTAGTCCAGGACTAGGCATAACTGTCTCTGGGAAACCGACCAAAAGAGGTTCTGTTTCGATGACAGGGTAGTTATATGGACTGAAAAGAAAAACCTGGGAAAATAGCACCTTGGTCTTCACCAATGGCTTGAAATTGATGACATAGATAACAGTACATATTTTTAGCATTAACTTAAATAATCAAGATCAATATCAAATAATGTAAAATACTAACAACGATGGGGGGAACTGTTGAAGTCAATTTATTCTGCTTGCTTTTTGTTTTACAGCTAAGGACATTTCAAACAGAGCAAGAATGTCAATGAATGCTAGGAGTGGTGGTAGGAGTCAGGCGCAGAGAGCAGAGGTAAGGAAAAAAATGTATTTATTCCTTAAATACAAAAAACGGTCGACGCCAACAACCGGCGTGAAATGCAAAGTGCCCAATTACAACGGGTCCACAGTACGCATATAAAATAACCCAAGTAGATCGCCAGCACATCCAACAACAAAAACACTCTGACGAAAATGATCCCGCACAAACCTGGGCGGGCTAAACAGGCTTAAATAACCATAAATCAAGAGACACAAATAAGGAACAGGTGCAAACAATAAGACATACCAAACGAAAAGGAAAAAGGGATCAGCGGCGGCTAGTAGGCCGGCGACGACGATCGCCGAGCGCCGCCCGAGCAGGCAGGGGAGTACCTTCGGTGGGATTCGTGACAAAGAAAGCATTTGATTTTGTATTTACTGTACCTCAAGAGCCTTATCTGGAAGGTAAAACGAGGCTAATCTCCCATGTTAACTGGAGATTTTTTTTAAATGAAAGTCCAATTTCATCTTAACTGCTCCACAGTCATTGGACTAAAATGCTAGAACATGTCTACAACACTGCACATTGGAGGGAGACTGAAGTGCTGAAGTTAAACGGGGAACTTGGAAAATAACGGGTAAACATGGGGAATGGGTAGTTTAATAGTATTTAGGAAATCTGTCTTTTTCAGTATTGATTATCTGATGTTGCCAACAATGTAAACATTATTAAAACCAAAATATTATATTATATTTGTATTTATTTTGATTTCATTTTTTTTTTTTATTAATTCTATTCAACAGTTATGGAAGGCGGTATAACACAGATGACAGAATATATATAAATACAGCATATATTTAGCATTTACTGAGGGGTGGGAAAAGAAAAAAATGTTTAAAGGGAGTATGACCCCTCCAAAACCCTTGAATAAAAATAGTAACACAGTAACCTATATTATGGAAAGGCATGTAACAGAAGCCAGTGGTGTAGTGTCAGTGTGTCTGCAGAAGACTGTACAACCCATCCGTCTGGGCTGAGGTTGCTGGTCTGTCGGGGATTGAGCTGTATACGTGGTACGTATCAGACTAGAGAAAAGAAACAGACAGTTTAACTTCAGTCCTTTAATTCTACAGTACTGTAAATGTAATGTAATTTAAAAAGATGTAACATCAATCTGAAACTGAGAGTCGTTCACAATCACCAAACACAGTGGGTGATTCTGAACTTACATTGTCTTTTTCAGATGACTGTCCATTCTCTTCAACAGGGCCTGTACAACACAGAGGGAGCCTGAGTTAGAGTTTCTGTGTATTTCTGTGTGTGTGTGTGTGCGCTCACGCGTAAGTGTGGGTGTGGTTGTGTGTGTTACTTTGCTATGCTTAATGTCACTTGACACTTCTCTTCCTGTCTCAAATCACCTTGTAGACTTACATCTCTGATCTCATGCTTTCAAGATGCTCTGACTAACACCTTATCCTCTATGGGCTAGTGTGGGACGCAAGCGTCCCACCCCTGGTACACCCAATCAACAACAGGTGAAATATCAAGAGCGGCAAATTTGAAAACAATTAAATGTCAATTCAAATTTCTCAAACATACAACTATCTTACACCCTTTGAAAGATAAACATCTCCTTAATCTTACCACGTTGTCCGATTTCAAAAAGGCTTTACGGCAAAAAGCATAAAGTTAGATTATGTTAGGAGAGTACATTGACAAAAGCTGTGTGTAATGTTTGTCAATTCAAAGACAGGCGTCACCAAAAGCATTAAACCAGCTAAAATGATGCACTAACCTTTGACAATCTCCATCAGATGACACTCCTAGGACATTATGTTAGACAATGCATGCATTTTTGTTCTATCAAGTTCATATTTATATCCAAAAACAGCGTTTTACTATGGCGTTGATGTTGAGGAAATCGTTTCCCTCCAATAACCGCCAGTCAAGCAGCACAACAAATTAAATAATTACTATTCGAAAACATTGGTAAAATATTATATTGTCATTCAAAGAATTATAGATTTACATCTCTTGAACGCAACCTTGCCAGATTTAAAAATAACCTTACTGGGAAATCACACTTTGCAATAATCTGAGCACTGCGCCCAGAAAAATACGCTTTGCGATACAGACTAACCGCCATGTTGGAGAGATCTAAAATTGAAAATACTATGTAAATAATCCATTACTTTTGATTCTCTTCATCAGATGTCACTTCCAGGAATCCCAGGTCCATAACAAATGTAGTTTTGTTCGAAAAAGCTCATAATTTATGTCCAAAAAGCTCCGTGTTGTTAGTACATGATCTAATGCCAGCGGACTTCGTCATGAGCGAGGGAAAAAAATATTTACGTTCGTTCAAACATGTCAAACGTTGTATAGCATAAATCATTAGTGCCTTTTTTAACCAGAACATGAATAATATTCAAGAAGTGACGTTTGCATTCTCTTTTAAAACGTTTTGGAATGAGAGTACCCAAACATGAACTCGCGCGCCAGAGTCTAATCGGCCACCACCGTTCCAAGGCTCTTGTTCGTTCAGTTCTCACAGTATAAGACTCAAAACACTTTCTAAAGACTGGTGACATCTAGTGGAAGCCATAGGGAAGTGCTCAACAATTAATAAGCCCCTGTGTGTTTCAATGGCATAGGCTTAAAGGTAATTCAACACATCAGGTATCCACTTCCTGTCAGAATTTGTCTCAGGGTTTTGACTGCTATATGAGTTCTGTTATACTTACAGACACCATTCAAACAGTTTTAGAAAATTCAGAGTGTTTTCTATCCAAACCTGAACAATACTATGCATATTCTAGCTTCTGAGTTGGTGTAGGAGGCAGTTAAAAATGGGCACATATTTTTCAAAATTCTCTAATACTGCCCCATAGCCCCAAGAGGATTTATTTGATGTTTTAACTTAGTACGGTTGACATTGAGTGACAAAGTGTTATTGTGCTGAGGGTCCCAAATTCCCGTCCCAGGTCGAGAAGACAGGGACAGAAGACAATCTGATACAAACTCACCTGAGGGCAATAACGTGAACGGTAAAGTGGTGATGAGAGAATAGACCCCAGCATCCCTTAGATCCAACATGCCTGCACTGCTCACAGCTCCCATCACCAAATCACCTACAACAGAAACAAAATTAAAATCTAATTACAATTTGTGATTGTACATGCATGTGTGTAGTTGTGTTAGTAGTGTGTGTATGTTTGATGTATTTTGTTTTGGAACATACATTGGCTGTGATCATCTGTCTGGATGTAGGTCTGTACAACATAAAAAGTATGAGAAAGGTTGTGGTAAGAACATCTCATCATGGACAATACAGAACTAAAGGTTGAAACAATCTGCATCATATTCACAAGGGAATTATTACCTCTGAGAATTGTTCTTCTCTGAAAAACAAATTAGGCTAAATTAATTATATTCAATATAGCCTACCCTATTCAATATGACCAAAAGGAGTTGAAAGATTAACCCATGTCAAAGGCACTTACATTAACATGAGAAGGAAAATGTTTGCAAATTATTTGTTATGCAGGATCAGAAGTACTCACTGGTCCTCCTCCAGAGATAGACAGCTGTCAATCCCATCAGCCAACATGCCCACTCCAGAAGCCACACCCACTGCTCCCTGCCTTATTCCCACAGCTGTTTCTGTTTGGTGACATTGGGAAGGACATTAGCTTGTATTCTCAGGGTCAATACTGGCATCTCAAGAGTTGATCTACATTTATATTGTGAGAGTGGTATGTCTCAGTTGTTTCATTTGTCTCAAGACAAGAAAATTAGTCAGCTGGAGGATGGATTTACCCAGGCCACAATTTCTTTGAATAACAGTTAACACACAACACAATTTATTGTGCCAATAAACTAAAATCCTGTGGCCACTTTGGGATGTCAGTTGTCAAAGTAGAACTAGTATTCGAACCTGGTGCAAGGCGCAAAGTCATTGGATCTGATTATACAAAATAGGTATCTCGTATGGGTTGATTTAATTAATGAAATATCATCCTCTTTTCTTAAATCAGGGGAAATGTTTTAATTTAAAAAATGGGTAAGATGAAGCTATTCTATTTGTTTAGGTTTTTATCTGCTAACTAGAGAAAGACGACCAACACACCTAGGGATGTGGGATTATTACTATGGTCTGGAATATTTATTACTCACACAGAATAGAATAGAATTTGAATTTGGTACTTTGGGGATATTGTGATTGACATAGGCTAATGCTTTTGCTGTTCGTTGGCGACTCTTCTTGGCTGACCGAAAAAGTAAAAATGTGCAAAAAAGTAAATGTGGACAGTTCTTCTAATATCTTTAAATAGGCACCTCGAAATTGGGCAGATGTGTGCCTGCCTTGTAGTCTGTCTTAACGTTAGGTTCTTCGGGAGCACCCGATCAGGTGACAGATGAGCCTTGGCCAGTGAAAAGCTTCGGATACGCAGCACCTCGGTGGAGAAGGGCAAATGCACACTCTCGGGCTGCAAAAGGCTTGATTTTTGAAAGGTGCATTACGGCAACATAGGGTATTCCACCATTAATTTGGGCCTGACTACAATGGCTTGTCAACGTAGTGAATGACAGACTTGGAGTATAAGTACAACCTGCATAAAAAACAGAGCCAGAGATCCTTGCCTTTCAAGCAACGTTTTTCAAATCATCATTGAGTCTCATCATTCAGCCTTACTGTGTATTAAAAATCTAAACATGGAGCCCATCGTTTGTAGAACAACTACAGTTACATTAATAACTCTAAATTAAGCATTTAAGAGTACTTATTTCTTTGTTAACCGCTCAACACCAAATGCTTACACTCCCTCAAATCCTTTAAGAAAATATTTATATTAAATGTTTTTACTTTGTTCAATTGTAATCTTAATACTATAAAATAATACAAAATAATACCACAGAATTATTAGCAAATCTTGTCTGCTAAAAGAACTAATGTAGCCCACAGCCATTCGGCATAGCCACATCAGGCTAACAGAAGGACAACTCAGAGTATGCTATTCTTTTCTTCTGAGAATAATTAAATATTCTTCATATCATGTTTCTGTAGACCTGTCACAAAATAAATTATGGATTTATTGTGAAGGTGTAGGCTATATTAATTGGAATTTATTAAATTTTTTAAATGGCTTGTCGGCTATGTGTATTTGTTTTATTCAATCCGAATATGAGTTTAACTATAATATTTGTTATAATGTACTTTGAAAAGGTTTCATTTTCAATTAAACCGAAAATGAGAAGTAGCAATCTGTATAAAAGCAAATAGGACATTTTTTGAACAAGGGATGAGCCTTTCTTATGAATCTACTGGAGAACAAAGATCGGGTTTAAGTTTCTGAAGTGAGATGTTTAGTGCTTTAATATTTAATAATTTCAGCCCCAAACTGATATTCATTATATAAATGGCATGTGTAATCTTGTCTGGCTTAGCGTTCCAGATAAAGCGAAATATGATTTTAAAAACAAATAATCTGGAGAAGGCAACTCCATAAGTAAGTAAAGCAAGTAAAATAGGATATACGTTTGACAGTGTAATTTTTCCATAAATAAAAAGTACTTGTCTCTATCGTTAAAGGATCTTGTCTATTTTTTGTTAACTTTCTACTACAGGCGTATTTTGGTAAATCTCTCTCTTGGTCAATTCAATTCAAGGGCTTTATTGGCGCCAAAGAGAAAGATATTTGTTAACATTACCATAGCAAAGTGAAATAGATAATGGTTGGAGTGGCCATGGCTGGATACTGGCTCTCGCAGTTGGGAGACCGCATACTGGACAGCTTTCTGAAGGGACGCTAGAACTACACTGCTATCAAGAACTTATTACCATACCCTGTTAGTGGGTATATATATATATAATACATGTATAATTGACATGTTAATACCAATCTGAGACTCTAGCCTGAGTTCCAGTCTGTTTTTATGCTCTCTTGCCAACTCCTTATGAAATATTTGTAAACATGGCAATTACATAGGGAGTTAGCAATAGAGTAATGAAAACAGATCCAGGCTAAACAGATTATTACATATTGTGTTTGTAAATAAATAAAGATCCCTGAGACAAACTGTTATTTGAAAGTAATAAACATTGCAAGTAATCTTTGCCTTCAACACTATCATGCAGTCAATTTTTCAACAAAGATTATAGAAAGGACACTTGATTGCATGTTTGCGGTGTTAAATAAAAATGCTTAATGTGTGCAAATGTATGTATGTTTGTACACAGAGTGTACAAAGCAAAACATTATGAACACCTGCTTTCCATGACAAAGACTGACCAGGTGAATTCAGGTAGAAAGTTATGATCCCTTATTTATGTCACTTGTTAAATCCACTTCAATCATTGTGGATGAAAGGGAGGAGACAAGATTAAAGAAGGATTTTTAAGCCTTGGAGACAATTGGAGACATCGATTGGGAAAAACAAAATATTTACGTAGCCTTTGAGCAGGTTATGATAGTAGGTGCCAGCCGTTTGTGTCCAAGAACTGCAACGCTTGGTGGGTTTTTCACACTCAACAGTTTTCACGTGTGTATCAAGAATGGTCCACCACCCAAAGGACAGCCATCCAACTTGACACGACTGTGGGAAGCTTCTTGGAGTCAGCATCCCCTGTGGGCAACGCTTTCAACACCTTATAGAGTCCATGCCCCTAACGCCCGTTAGTAACTTACTTCAAACTGGGGGAGGGTGTTTCTTAATGTTTTTGTACGGGTCAAGTAAGTATGTGTACACTTTGTACATTAAGTTTTCAACTTGCCAAGTAACACTATCATGCACTCAATTTGAAAAGAAAAATCACAGATATCTCAAAAGATGCATAAAACGTGTGAAAATATATATATATTTTTAAATGTAAACATAAGTTTTGTGTGTGTGCGTGTAGTGTATGTTTGTAGGTATGCTACAGTGATTTACAATTGATTTAGCACATGTCAACTTGAAAAGTCTTCATTGCTCTGGTCCACCTCCTCACTGCTTCTCTTTGGAACAGCTGAAAAGACATGATGTTCTGTGTACATGTCATATTCACTACACCTTTAGCTTAACGACATGTACACGAAATCACATTGATTTACTTATTTTACTTAGCCTTGCAACAAGTCCCAAATCATCATACATACAGCAATTTACACATGACTATTTCCTACTGGCTTATAGGAAGTGATTGACAGGTAAACTGACCTTTAGGGCATTGATGGGAGATGATGTAGTGTATAATTAATCCACAGGTAGCCAGTAGGACAAACACAGTGAGGATGTGACGCCACGGAAATCAAGTGGCTCTGATGAAAGAGAGAGGAGAGAGATCCAGAGAGGGATATCTTTATAATATACGTACTGTGGAATGCAGTAAAATGCTACTTCATTGATTTAGGGCTACACACTGAGTAAACCAAACATTAGAACAGCTTCCTTAAATATTGAGTCGTAACCTCCCCCACCCTATTTGCCATCGGAACAGCCTCAATTAAGTCGAGGCATAGACTTCACAAAGGTGTCGAAAGCATTCCACACGGGATGTTGACCCATGTTGACTTCAATTTCCACAGTCAGTTCAAGTTGGCTGGATGTCCTTTCGGTGGTGAACAATTCTTGATACCAGTGAAGGCTGCTGAGGGAGGACAGCTCATTATAATGGCTAAAATGGTATAAATGGAATACCTGATACTATTCCACAGAAGCCATTACCATTGAGCCCGTCCATCCCCAATTAAGGTGCCATCAACCTCCTGTGCTTGATACACATGGGGAAACTGTAGAGTGTGGAGGCAAATCCATCTTTATCCTTTCGAGGTAGATTTAACAAGTGCTTGCCTCGAAGCGAGCATAAAGGCATGTAGCTCAAGTCTAGTAGGCCCTCGAAATCACTGGGCAGCTCGTGGCTGGATTTCCTTTGTAGTCGGTAATAGTGGTTTCAAGCCCTGCCACATGACCAACTAGCGTCAAGAGCCGGTGTAGTAGGGATTCACATCTTAATCATGTTGAACGGCTGTCGTGGTGAATGGATGACCAAAATGCAGACGGGATGTGAATGCTCATCTTTCTATTTAATTAAATAAAATGAACACAAAAACAAAGAAACAATAGACCGACGGAACAGTTAGCAGGCTAACATAAAGCAGTGCTAAAACAACAACCCACAAACCCCCAGGTGAAAAACACACTCCTAATATATGACTTTGGGGGTGAAGTCGTTGATGCACTTATTGATGAAGCCGGTGACAGAGGTGGTATACTCCTTAATGCCATTGAAGGAATACCGGAACAGTCTGCGCTAGCAAAACAGACCTGTGGTGTAGCATCCACGTCATCTGACCACTTCCGTATTATCCGAGTCACTGGTACTCTGCTTTAGTTTTTGCTTGTAAAGCAGGAATCAGGAGGATAGAATTTTGTCGATTTACCAAATGGAGGGCGAGGAGAGCTTTGTATGCGTCTGTGTGTGGAGTAAAGTGGTTTTAGAGTTTTTTTTTCCTCTGGTTGCACGTGACATGCTGGTCTTAGTGCCAGCATCGGTTTCTGGTGGTAAATAGACGGCTACGAATAATATAAATGAGAACTCTTGGTAGATTGTGTGGTCTACAGCTTATCATGAGGTCCTCTATCTCAGGCGAGCAATACCTGGAGACTTCTTTAATATTAGACATCGTCAGCAGCTGTTATTGACAAATAGGATACACACCCCACCTTCGTCTTACCAGACGTAGCTTCTCTGTCCTGCCGATGCACAGAACCCAGCCAGCTCTATATTATCCGTGTCGTCATTCAGCCACAACTCGGTAAAAGATAATATATTACAGTTTTTAATCTCCAGTTGGTCGAACAGTCTTGATCGCAGATCATCATTTTATTTTCAATGATTGCACATTGGTCAATAGAACAGATGGTAGTAGAGGTTTACTCACTCGCCTACAAATTTTCAGAAGGCAGCCCGATCTCCGCTCCCTTTTCATCCGTCTTTTTCTTCACGCAAATGACAAGGATTTGAGCCTGTTCTTGAGAAAGCAGTATATCGTTCGCTTTCGGATTCGTTTAAAGAAAAAATCTTTGTCCAGTTCGAGGTGAGAAATCGGCTTTTTATGATATCCAGAAGCTCTTCACAATAACGTGAAAAAATTAACAAAATAGCACAACTCGTTAGGAGCCCGTAAAACAGCAGCCATCCCCCGGCAAAGAGCATAATAACATTATCCCATTCTTCTGCAGAGAAGAAATGGGAGAAACTCCCAAATCCAGGTGTGCCAAGCTTGTAGCGTCATACCCAAGAAGATTCGATGCTGTTATTGCCGCCAAAGATACTTCAACAAAGTACTGTGTAAAGGGTCTGAATACTTTTTTTTTGTAAATATTATATTTCAGTTTCTTTTTATTATAAGCAAAAATGTCTAAAAACCTTTTGTTGCTTTGTCATTATGGGTTATTGTTGTGAATATGGATCAAACAATTTAATGCATTGAAAACAAGGCTGTAAAACATAACAAAAATGTTGGAAAAGTCATGGGGTCTGGAATACCAAAGGCACTGAATGTTGGGAATGACAATCCTCAATTAACTTTGGATTGTTCATGGAGCTAACCAAGGGTTACAGTATAAGATCATTCTAAAAGTAAATATGTCAAGTGTTACACATTTTGTACTTGTTGTCAGAGAGAATCACCAGCAGATTCTATTGTCCTGTTAAACCACAATGCTGTGCTATTATTCTTACCTTTTCCCCATTGGAGTCAGTGTGGGGTCAGTGGTGTTTCTGTAGAGATCTCAGAGGTTGTGATGAATGGAGCATTTGGTTCAGTAGAATGAGGAGTCAGGATGACAAGTAAGGTTTCTGAAATGAAAACAATATCAATTGCTAACGGCCGTCATATAAGTGGACCAAAGGCGCCAGAGCGGGTTGAGTGCTAATTTTAACTTTATTTAGAACACTTCACAAAACAAGAAAACGAAACCGGCCACCGACAAACAGTAATGCAGGCTACAAACAGCTATGCAATAACAACCTCCCATAAGAAACACACCCCTATACATAGGACCTTCAATCAGAGGCAACGAGGAACAGCTGCCTCCAATTGAAGCCCAATCCCCAATTAACTAAACATAGAACTAAACATCCTAGATCTAACATAGAACTACACAACATAGAACATAACCAAAAACCCCGGACTACTCTAAACAAACACCCCCATCTACATAAACACATATACCAACAAACCCCAACCACAAGTAAAATAAACACCCCCTGCCACGTCCTGAGACCAAACTACAATAACAAATAACCCGGTTACTGGTCAGGACGTGACATCAATGGACATTATCTTATTTAGAATTGTTGATTTCTTTCAAAATCCGTAGTTTGAGTTGAGGTACATTATTCATATTAATCGTTCATTAATTATGAATTATTCAAATGAATACTCGAGACATCTAATAAGTATAGGGTTGACGTGTTGTGTACTTACAATTGGATACTTAGCAATAAAAATGAAATAGCCTATAGCTATGAAATGGTATAGCCTACCTTGGCTGACATGAAAATAAACCACGGGAAAAAGCGTCCTCCATTCGCTATTTAAGGGCATAGATGACATGTATTTTTCCCGCTGCCACTGTTTCAATACAGTTGCATGATAATGATCCATTCTAAATCAAAACAAATGTCACACATATATTGTTTACTATATGTAAAGACAAGATTAAATCAAGAATAGTCTGATGGGTGACAATATTAGCCTATCATTTGTGAACGATGCCCAGCATAAGAAACAATGCCTTTCTTTTGCGACTTGTTTGAATCAGTCAATCATCTCATGTAGCCTAGTCCATAGGCCTATATGTTTTAATAAGGTTTATATCACAACTAAAGTGGCCAAATAGGCTCTACATTTTAAGCAGTTTAAAGAAGTTAACAGGCAGCGCATGAGCAGCGCATGAGTTTCAAGTTTGAGGAAGATCATTTTCACCATAAAAATGAATCCTTTAAAATAAAAACATGACACGCATAACTGAATTTGCGGTCACATTTGATAATGCTGTTTTCCGCAAATGGAACATTTGCACTTTATAGCCTACTACCATGTACCCTTTGCTGTTGTATTCATTTGAGATCTATCACATACCACAACTGTCCCAGACTATGTCTGGAATATTTATTTCTCGCACAGAATAGAATAGGTCGAATTTTGTACTATGGGGATAGTAGATTGACAAAGGCTAGTGCTTTTGCTGTTCGTTAGGCCTCTTGTTGGCTGATAAAGTAAAGTAAAAGTAAATGTGGACAGTTCTTCCAATATCTTAAATAGGTACCTCGGAATTGGGCAAGGGTGGACGTGTGGCCTGCTGTGTCTGTTTTAACTTGTAGTCTTTGAGAAAGACCCGATCAGGTGACAGAGCCTTGTGAGTGAAAAAGCTTTGGATAGCTCAGCACACTGAGGGAGAAGGGCGCAATGCAGCACTCCGGGCTGCAAAAGGCATGGATTTTTTTTTAGGTGCATTACGGAAACATAGGGGATGCCGCCATGTAATTCGAGGCATTTACAATGGCTTGTCAAATAGTGAATGAGAGACTACTGGAGTGTGTACAGCCTGCGCAAAAAACAGAGCAGAGATCATGCCTTTCAAGCAACGTTTTTCAAATCATCATTAGAGTCTCATCATTCAGCCTTACTGTGTTTTAAAAATCTAAACATGTAGCCCATCGTTTGTAGAACAACTATAGTTACATTAATAACTCTAAATTAAGCATATAGGAGTACTTATTTCTTTGTTAACCGCTCAACACAGGATAGCTGTGTGCTCACTCCCTCAAATCCTTTAAGAAAATATTTATATTAAATGTTTTTACTTTGTTCAATTGTTTTCTTAATACTATAAAATAATACAAAATAATACCACAGAATTATTAGCAAATCTTGTCTGCTAAAAGAACTAGTGTAGCCCACAGTATTTGGCATAGCCACATCAGGCCCTAACAGAAGGACAACTCAGAGTATGCTCTTCTTTTCTTCTGAAATAGATAAAATATTCTTCATATGTTTCTGTAGACCTGTCTAAAATAAATGATGGATTTATTGTGAAGGTGTGGGCTATATTAATTGGATTTATTAGACTTTTTAAAATGGCTTGTAGGCTATGTGTGGAAGACAGGAGGTGCTAAATGTGTTTATGTTAATTAACGGTCAAATACCGCGAGACCGACAGTTATTTGCTTGACAATCACCGGCTGACGAAATGTTGAGACCTCCACAGCCCTAAGAAGCACCACAAAGTACATTTAAAAGATTAAACAAAACTAATGTGTAGCCTACCTGTTGGAAAGTGTTTAGTTGTTGGATAACTAATGTAAACTCCCACCAGATCTAAAAACATTTTGGGGATTGAAATGTGGTATTTAGTTTGTAGGTCAGAATGAAAATAGTCATTAAAGAATATTTTAAAATCAAAGTGAGTCAGATAATGAAGACCTGCAGCCCTGATAGATTTGTTTAGATAATGACTCACCTGTAAAGCTGTACCCATCACTGCGTGGAGAGAGAGTTTGGTCCTGAGCTCACTCTGTAGTCACAGCTCACCTCCTTACTCCTCACTGACTGTAGACGACTGATCAGATCACTATGATTTGGAGTGAATTGACAGAACTCCTGTCTGGGTGCTGAGGTGGATTGTCTCTTCTTGATCTTTGCTGTGAAGGATGGCTGACTCTCCTCTCCAACATACAGGTTACAGGTGGTGTCAGGACTGACGGATCCAGGAATCAAACAGATGATGGTGAAGTCCTCATCAAATTGGACTATAATGTCCGGTTTTGATTCTGTTGGGAAAAGACAGAGACTCCTTTTTACATCACTCTATTTGAATGTATATGTCACAAGAGATACTGACTCTTAGTAAACTAATTCCTGCCATTCTCTTTATATTAAGTAACAGCATGTCTTATTTGATATCATGCCTTTTTATGATGCCATTTAATCATGTGTTTACAATTATTGCCGTTCATTTAATTCCTTATATTCTCTCGTGTGAAATCAAATTTAATCGCAAGACTATTTTGCTTGCTTGAATAACGTGGGGGATGATGGAGTGTGTCACTTGTCATTTAATTATAAATTCATGTTCAATGTTTAAGTACTCATAGATATTGTTTCACTTGAAATACGTTTCAAAAACAAAAACAATGAAGTCACTGTTGTCTATTAGATGATATCAGTGCATCTACAATTATGCAGTTTAGGTTAACAAGATAACTTTGATTGATTGATGGTAATATTATTTAGTAAAAATAGTTATTCATAAAAACTTAAGTAATAAACGTTAAATAATTCCAGTTTTTAACACTCACGGTGACCTTGGTAATGATCTTGGGCTTCGATGTATTGGAAGCTGTCTGGAAATAACAAATTAGGTCTTGATCAGGAAAATGTGCCTTTCTAAATAATAAATAAACATGAGAGACAGGAACACTTTCCTGAAGTTGGTAAAGTATCATAAGTTGGTAAAGTATCATATACTACAATGGATCCATTGGCATGTTATCAAGCAGTAGTCATTCTGATCTGAACAAAATATAATGATAGAGAAAAATACATCAATAAGATGATCAATGGAATAGGACACTTATTACAGCCATGAGATTCAGAAATATATAAAGACTTCCTGAAGTAAAATATTAAAGAGGAGAGAGAATCCTGTAGCACTAATAGATGATGGAACTTGGAATGGAGGAATAACTCACCGAAAAGGAGGATGACCAAAAACAGATGACCAGCCATATCAGGGATGAACAATGCCATTTATCAGACGTCTACAGACTGTTAGTCTAACTTAACAGAAGATGGTGACTGTGTCAGAGAGGATTGTTTGAATAGAGAAGTAGACGTGGAGCTTGTTCACAGGAAAACCACAGATAGCAGAAACCAGTCTCATACGGCAAGTGTGGCTAATGTTGCAGAGGAACATTCAGAATAATTTATCAGTCATTATTTTTGTTGTCTGTAGCTATTTGTCTTTAACAGCTGATATTTTCCATCACTAGATGGCCTCAATTACATTTTCAAGACCAAAAAACTAGCTGTCTGAGTAAAAGATTTGTGTTTAAATTTTTCATGTCATGTTTTTAACAAACTTATTTGTGGTTGAGCTTTATGATCTCTAAAGCGTAGTAAAACGCCACTTTGATCACAGCTTGAATTGTTTGACCTGCCCAAGTGAGCAGCTCTGTTCCTGTGAGTGTCTGCGTACAGGATGAGCCTGGCTGATTAAATCAGCCCTCTTAATAGAAGTAACACCTTCATCTCTCCATGTGAGACACATGGAGAGATGAAGGTGTCTGACAGCTCAGCTGAACTAAGTCTCTCTCTCTCTCTGATGACTCCAGAACTCACTTTCCTCTGATGAGGTTCTGTCAGAATAGTATAATGGAGCGGTTAGCATTTTGTGATTATGACAAATTTACTGACAGCCTAATCGCTCCTTATTATTTCAGACAATCTCGGTTAACCCAGAACTAAAGCATTTCGTAAATGGTCAGGTGCTTGATAACGTTCTGAGTCCATGTGTGTTAAGAGAAGAGAACAGAACGAGGATCAGAACCGGAACAAAGAGCTCCACCCTTTGTCTTTGCAAGTTACAGGCAAGTCTATGGGCCAAATGTCCCAGAGTTAGATAAACTTATGGATACCATTTTCTTGTCCCTGCGTGCAGTTTGAAGTAATTTGCTAAGTAGCATTAAAACAAACAGAATGCTAAAATATCCAATGAGGAACATGGTAAAATGGCACAACAGTACATTGTTTACAAACATTCAGATAGTCTTCTTACCCTGAATTGTGACTGTAGAAGACTCACTGTATATGGATCTAGCCTGCTAACCTTTAGCACAGTACTGCCATTGTATTTTGACCTCAGCAGGTTAACTTTGACCTGTTCATCTGAGCTCCTGTAGAAGAAACACTGCGTTACAGAGACAGGAGGAGTCTGACAGCTGAACTGAGTCTCTCTCTCTGATGACTGTAGGACACACTGTCAGACTAGGCTGAGGAAGGCCTGTGAGATCAGAGGAAAATAGTATTTCACACTACGGCAATCTGTGAAATCTTGAATATTGTCTTAGTCTTATGTTCCCTTAATCAATATCATTATACCCACAAACTGAGAACACAGAGACAGTGAATGTCATCTCCATATTAGGTTAACTAGCCTTTTACTAAACAGATGACAGTGAGTGACTAAAATATTGTTAGAACATTTCATTTAATGGGGAAACTAAAATCGTTAAAATGGAAAAACTACTTTAAAACTAAAGTGTGTGAACATCTTACTATGTCACTCTTAACAATGTTATCTCACTAACCTTGAACTTGGAGAGATGACAGCATCTAGCAATGACAAAAAGTCAAACGAGCATCTTACTCATGCTGGGAGAAAAAAACATCCTTCAAATGTCTTTGTCTGCCTTCTGTTGTCCATTTACAGTGCATTTATACAGATGCAATATATTAGTAAAATGGCGACTGTTCATTAGCAGTAACAACTCAATCACACAGCACATAATGACTTACATTCCACATGCTGATCTTTTAATTGTTTTATATACAGTACCATGAATGAACATTTGTACAGCACGGTCAACCAACCGGCAGGTCAGTTTTCTTAGGTGACGAGAGGTGGATATTATACTATAGAAGAGTAATCATAGCTATGATACATAGTGAAAGTATGCATGTGATCTCAGTTCTTCATGTGTAGTTTATAACCAGACATACAGTACTATTAACATAGAGACCAGCCCTCAAACAAGTCTGAAAGAAAGTCACCTTTATTGAATGAATATAAACAAGCTGGCCAACAATAGTAATATTCTGATACAGCACATACAATAGCAAACTTCTGGGGCAGTGGAGACAGCCTCCTACAGTAGGTTTTAAAACACAGTATCCATGCTGAACAGAACATTCTCTCTCTTTCTCTCAGGGGGTTTCCTGCAACAGAGTGTTGTGATTATCTCGCGCTCTTTCTTTGTCTCTTACACATACACATGCACGCACACACTCACCTACAGTACACACACACGTATGCATACGCACACACCCGCAACACCCCAAAAATATGCCACCTCTCTCATAACACTGCACAGGCTGTTTATTAGGGGGACACGATAGGTGAGGAGACACACCACTCTCAAACACAACATCACACTGTCACAATGCAATTCATGTATGAGGACTGGAGCATCATGGGAAATAAGCCCACATTCACACATGTAATCATTCAGCGTGCTGGACACACATTTAACTTGTTCCTAAATTTTTTCTGTACAGCAGTAAACATTTACTTATACAAATAGTACAGTCCCAACCTGACATATTCAATAAGCCAAACTGATAAAAAAATATAATCAAGAATAACTTAAATACAACAGATTACTGCAATTGTTAAGTTGGTCATTGGTCACAGTGTTTTGTTTGATCCAAAGGTTTGTATTTTCAACATCATACAATAAATCAAATACAACTTGTACAAAACAAAGTAAGTGAATGTGTCTGCCTGAATTAGGCTTCTCATACTCTGAATCAGGTCTTTTACTCCTTCGATTACTATTGGTGATGTCTGTTGGCCTTCAACTCCTGGGTCGTGTTCATTAGGCACCAAACAGAAGAAGAATGCGCTGAAACAGGGAAGGACTACTTGGATTTGTCCAATGAGAAACGCTCATTCTCATTTTCCATTGCAAAACGTTTTAAAACATTGCGTGCCCTTATGAACACAACCCTGGTGTATGTTAACTGATAGGCCATTGATGAATCCTTAACAGTTTGATTGCACATCAAGATCTTGCTCTGCATAGAGGATAGGAGATTCTCTCGAACCTTTCACTCTCAGTTGGCACATTACGTTAAAATCGGCATGCATCAGCACCATGAAGTGTTCCACGTTTTCTACCATGTTCTATACACCAGGTGCTGTATCTTCACTTCTCATAGTAGGAGAACCCCCTACTTCAAGTATTCTGTAGTAAATGACCTGAAAATTGAGGATTATGAATCCGTTCCCCATGATGGTAAAGTGAGAGGTTCTTCACACCTCCATCCGTGTGCTCTTCTGGATTGCCTTTCCTTACAGATCATTAGTACCAATCTCTGACATTGAAAACACAAACACAACATCCACACAACGTCTTTATTTTTTTCTTCAATTTGATTTAATCCGAACTGGTGATTGTTGGTCAATGGGAGGAGGAGTTGTGAGACAACTGTCCTGTCTGTATTTTGTGTTGAAGTTGACTCAGAGGTGACCATCGTATAGGGATCACTTCTGTTTGGATCCCAATGGAGAATGGGGCACTTTTCTACTACAGTCACAATATCAGCCACAAGGAGGGACACACACACACACACACACAGGAGGACGGAGGGGGGGCAGGTGGTGGTGGTGGGAGTGTAACAGTCTTGGATGTTTTCCCACTAGAAGGGTTTGTGTGGTTTTCTACACACTCAACTGTCACATATGTCACCACATCTGGGTACACCAGGACAACGGCATTGAAGACGACAACAAACAAACACACAACACAGAGACAGGCTGGACAAGAAGCACTGTTAAGCTGCTGTGTTAGACTGTCAGTAGGGTGGAGACTGCCACAACCAGCCAGTGGTCAGCAGGGTGGGGCAAATCAGGTAAACAGGGAGGAGCCAGTCAGGTGAACCAATCAGAGAAAGGACTGCTGATGCAGAGGAACTTATCAGGTGGAAAGCTCAGGTAAGCAAGGCGGAGACAGGAGAGTGAACCAATTAGATGCAGGTTGGTGAGAACAGGGGAGAAAGCCATGGCTGGGTTCAGTACATTTTTACATTCTGGAACGTTCAATTGAACAGAAACAGTGCTGTACTGAATGACCAGTTAAAAACGGGGAGGGGTTGGGTTGTGGGTTGGGAATGCTGTCAGCATGGCCACTGCCCTTTATAAACGTCACTCATTGCAGCATTCGCAAATGGAGGATGGCTTTCACTTCAGCAGTAATACATTTATGAACTTCTTTGAGGAAAAGATCATGATCATTAGAAAGCAAATTACGGACTCCTCTTTAAATCTGGGTATTCCTCCAAAGCTCCATTGTCCTGAGTCTACACAACTCTGCCAGGACCTAGGATCAAGGGAGATACTAAAGTGTTTTAGTACTATATCTCTTGACACAATGATGAAAATAATCATGGCCTCCAAACCCTCAAGCTGCATACTGGACCCTATTCCAACTAGACTACTGAAAGAGCTGCTTCCTGTGCTTGGCCCTCCTATGTTGAACATAATAAACGGCTCTCTATCCACCGGATGTGTACCAAGCTCACTAAAAGTGTCAGTAATAAAGCCTCTCTTGAAAAAGCCGAATCTTGACCCAGAAATTATAAAAAACTATCGGCCTATATCGAATCTTCCATTCCTCTCAAAAAAAATTGAAAAAGCTGTTGCACAGCAACTCACTGCCTTCCTGTAGACAAACAATGTATACGAAACGCTTCAGTCTGGTTTTAGACCCCATCATAGCACTGAGACTGCACTTGTGAAGGTGGCAAATGACCTTTTAATGACGTCAGACCGAGGCTCTGCATCTGTCCTCGTGCTCCTAGATCTTAGTGCCGCTTTTGATACCATCGATCACCACATTCTTTTGGAGAGATTGGAAACCCAAATTGGTCTACATGGACAAGTTCTGGCCTGGTTTAGATCTTATCTGTCGGAAAGATATCAGTTTGTCTCTGTGAATGGTTTGTCCTCTGACAAATCAATTGTAAATTTCGGTGTTCCTCAAGGTTCCGTTTTAGGACCACTATTGTTTTCACTATATATTTTACCTCTTGGGGATGTCATTCGAAAACATAATGTTAAATTTCACTGCTATGCGGACGACACACAGCTGTACATTTCAATGAAACATGGTGAAGCCCCAAAATTGCCCTCGCGAGAAGCCTGTGTTTCAGACATAAAGAATTGGATGGCTGCATACGTTCTACTTTTAAACTCGGACAAAACAGAGATGCTTGTTCTAGGTCCCAAGAAACAAAGAGATCTTCTGTTGAATCTGACAATTAATCTGGATGGTTGTACAGTCGTCTCAAATAAAACTGTGAAGGACCTCGGCGTTACTCTGGACCCTGATCTCTCTTTTGAAGAACATATCAAGACTGTTTCAAGGACAGCTTTTTTCCATCTATGTAACATTGCAAAAATCAGAAACTTTCTGTCCATAAATGACGCAGAAAAATGTATCCATGCTTTTGTTACTTCTAGGCTGGACTACTGCAATGCTCTACTTTCCGGCTACCCGGATAAAGCACTAAACAAACTTCAGTTAGTGCTAAATACGGCTGCTAGAATCCTGACTAGAACCCAAAAATTTGATCATATTACTCCAGTGCTAGCCTCCCTACACTGGCTTCCTGTTAAGGCAAGGGCTGATTTCAAGGTTTTACTGCTAACCTACAAAGCATTACATGGGCTTGCTCCTACCCATCTTTCCGATTTGGTCCTGCCGTGCATACCTACACGTACGCTACGGTCACAAGACGCAGGCCTCCTAACTGTCCCTAGAATTTCTAAGCAAACGGCTGGAGGTAGGGCTTTCTCCTATAGAGCTCCATTTTTATGGAATGGTCTGCCTACCAATGTGAGAGACGCAGACTCAGTCTCAACCTTTAAGTCTTTACTGAAGACTTATCTCTTCAGTAGGTCCTATGATTAAGTATAGTCTGGCCCAGGAGTGTGAAGGTGAACGGAAAGGCTGGAGCAACGAACAGCCCTTGCTGTCTCTGCGTTGCCGTTTCCCCCTCTTTCCACTGGGATTCTCTGCCTCTAACCCTATTACAGGGGCTGAGTCACTGGCTTACTGGTGTTCTTCCATGCCGTCCATGGGAGGGGTGCGTCACTTGAGTGGGTTGGAGTCACTGACCTGGTCTTCCTGTCTGGGTTGGCGCCCCCCTTGTGTTGTGCCATGGCGGAGATCGTTGTGGGCTATACTCGGCCTTGTCTTAGGACGGTAAGTTGGTGGTTGGAGACATCCCTCTAGTGGTGTGCGGGCTGTGCTTTGGCAAAGTGGGTGGGGTTATATCCTGCCTGTTTGGCCCTGTCCGGGGTATCATCGGATGGGGCCACAGTGTCTTCTGATCCCTCCTGTCTCAGCCTCCAGTATTTATGCTGCAGTAGTTTATGTGTCGGGGGCTAGGGTCAGTCTGTTACATCTGGAGTATTTCTCTTGTCTTATCCGGTGTCCTGTGTGAATTTAAATATGCTCTCTCTAATTCTCTCTTTCTCTCTTTCTGTCTTTCTCTCGGAGGACCTGAGCCCTAGGACCATGCCTCAGGACTACCTGGCATGATGACTCCCTTGCTGTCCCCAGTCCACCTGGCCGTGCTGCTGCTCCAGTTTCAACTGTTCTGCCTGCGGCTATGGAACCCTGACCTGTTCACCGGACGTGCTTCTTGCACCCTCGACAACTACTATGATTATTATTATTTGACCATGCTGGTCATTTATGAATATTTTTACATCTTGACCATGTTCTGTTATAATATCCACCCTGCACAGCCAGAAGAGGACTGGCCACCCCTCATAGCCTGGTTCCTCTCTAGGTTTCTTCCTAGGTTTTTGGCCTTTCTAGGGAGTTTTTCCTAGGGAGTTTTTCCTAGCCACCGTGCTTCTTTCACATGCATTGCTTGCTGTTTGGGGTTTTAGGCTGGGTTTCTGTACAGCACTTTGAGATATCAGCTGATGTACGAAGGGCTATATAAATACATTTGATTTGATTGCTTCAAGCCACACCCCGTCACACCCACCCAAACGGGAGGAAACGTACCTAGAAGTCTGTTCAAGAACGTACAAGAATGTTTTGGGGAAACGTTTTGTTCATTACAAACCGTTCCGCAACATAGCAAATGTTCAAGTGAACTGAACGCACCTCATGTAAACAGGGCAGAGCTAGTCGTTAGATCTTAGCCAGGTGGGTGAGGGGGTGCAGCTAGCCTTATGAGAGTGGGTGGGGCTCTGTAGGGCTGGCAGGTGACAGACAGGTGAGCTGAGCATCTTGACAACTATACCAGAGCGGCTGTGTGAGTTTGGCTGTGTGAGCAGAACCACAGAGCCGAGACCTGTCTGTCTGTCTGTCTGTCTGTCTGTCTGTCTGTCTGGTGTCTGTCTGTCTGTCTGGCGGCCCTGTCTGCTGTCTGTCTGTCTGTCTGTCTGTCTGTCTGTCGTCTGTCTGTCTAACCCAGTCTAACTTCACAGACCACACCTACGTGTCTGTAGGAAGACTCCTCCTCCCCAGAGTCACTCTCAAAGAGCTGCAGCTGCCCCTTTCACATTGAGGCTCTTCAGTGACCTGTAAAAACATACGCAATAGTACAATCAGCAGTGATTGTCGACTGAACACTAATCAATAATTCACAGTGCTTTATTCTATATCTATAAATGTATCCCGGTTGGAAGATACCTGTAATCAGGAAGGAATAAGCATTTCTGTTAAACCTGTGAATTTTCTGAAGTTACTGGAATTTTGCAACCCTAAAGAGGATTCTAAAAATAAAGTTGGACTGAATCTAGAAGTGGGTTGTACCGCAACTATCAGTCTCCTCGTCTGGCCTTCCCACCTGCATCATCCCTGCTCTTCCTCCTCCTCAGTAAAACATTTAATAAAGGCCCCATTGAAGTGTAGATTGTGTGGTGGTAACTAAAGGTTGGTAGGTAGTCAATGTATTTCAGCATCGTAGAATGTCTGTGCTTCTCAAATAGTAACTGAATCATCTACAAACGAGAGAGGAGAGGGAGGGGGAGAGATAGAGATCGAGAGGGGGGGAAGAGAAAGAGAGATAGATAGAGAGCGAAAGAGAGAAAGAAAGAGTTACTTATCAGTCAGCAAAAAAAAGAAAATTACCACAGCACACTCCTAACACAGAGAGAACAGAACAGAAAAAAAGGAAGAGGAATAGAAAGAGAAAGAGGAAGAAAAAAGACAGGACATTGTTTCAAAACGTCTCACGCCTCAGAAAAACATCAGAGCTTAGGTTGTCAAGGACACGATTACGCCCAAATGCTCTCCTCGTCATTCTATCGGTGACGGTGTTATAGGCCAGCAAAAATGTCAGCAGGAAGTGAAGAAAGTAGAAAGGAGATAGTATAAGTCAAAGGTTATATAAGGGATAATCAACGAGAGGCTATGCATTATATGGAAAATAAGGAGCGACGTGGAATGTGTGTTCCATGACGCGTCGGCTATAGCTTTTAGTGATACCTTACAAAAAAATGATTGCAGTTTTGAAACTGCATTAAAAGTGCAGTAACTGCAGTCTACAGTGATATTTTGGACGCAGTAATTGCAGAATAACTGCAGTGTACTGCAGTTGAACAGCAATTATACTGCACTGTAACTGCAGTTACACTGTAGCGTACTGCAGTCATACTGCACTCACACTGCAATAATGTTTTCGTAAGAAAGACAAAAAAAAATACAAAAATACAGAACAGTCTCAACAGCCAGTTATTGCCAGGATGTTTAAGGATATGCAGTAACAACAAACATGGCCTTTATACCATGGCTACAATTTAACACATTTGCCCCTAGAAATGTGTTCAACATCCACTGAAGTAGCTAACAAGTTTACTAGATAGCTACAGTAGTTACCTTGGTAACCTAACTAAAAGGCTTGCTAGCTTAGCTAACCAAACCATAAGTCCCAGCTTGCTATAATGAAAATCTAATTCAACAATGCCAATAATGTTTTCAAACATAGAACATGTAAGAAGTAACTATAGCCATCGCATTACTCCATGCTGATATATCATAGTGAAATAGTAAGTCTTCTTGTTGCTTATCAATCCAATCTGCATTGCCTCGGTTAATTAAAGAGACACTTTGTATGCCAGTGTATTGGTTGAAAAGGTTAAGAGTGTTCAGCTTGATCAAGGCATGACTGCAGAACAAAGCTGAGCATAGAAATTGGGTGTCTTTTCACCTCACATCAGGAACGAGCTGCAGTAGTTGAAGTTTGTCCCAAATGGCACCCTATTCATTATAGTGCACAACTTTTGACCAGGGCTCAGGGGGGCTCTGGTCAAAAGTATTTCACTACTGTGTAGGGTGCCATTTGAGACACAGCCTTAGAGTTAATCTAAACATAGATGTAGACCCACAATGCAACACTCTAGCCATTAGACCACCAAACCACAGAGAGGATAGGAAACTGAGAGGCACAGCCTGCTTTTTGTCTAATAGTGTCTGCAAGAACATGTTATTTTAAAAAACAAAATGGACTAAAATATTACTATAATTTCAGCCTCTCAAAGTGCTCTCTTTAGATTTGGCAATGAAATTCATGATGAGTAAGATATTATGGTTTTGGATGAGTACAGTAAGTGCTCCACTTTAGTAGCTACAATGAGTAAAATAATATCAGTTCTGAGTTCTGGGCCTTTTGTCATAAAACGTCTCAGAATAGTGCTGATCTAGAGCCAGTTTGACCTTATAGAACATAAAGAATATGATTATACGGACAGGGTTGCAGCTGTTGCTGCTGTTGGGGGTTGGGAGGGTGCTGATACTGTGGCTGGGGGAGCTGAGCCTGGGGGCCCGGGTGGGGTTGGGTGTGATGAGGAGGATGAGGGTGGTAGTGGTCGTCTACATAGTTGTCTGCAATCAGCTTCATCCTGCTCTGTGTCTGTGGAACAAAACAAACATGTCAGTGCTACAATTTAACACGAGAGACCCAAACACTGAGTTAGTCATTATGACTAGGAATTGATCTAGTTAGAAGCGAGAGAGTAGCAACTGAGTAGTTGAAATAAGGTTAGAACGGACCATTGCTGCTATCGTGAGCAAGTCCTTCCTGCAAAACATACTGTTTGTATCTCCTGTATACATAAAGTCAGGGTTAGGGTCAATTCCATTTTAATTCAGTCAATTCAGTCAATTCAGGAAGATAACTGAATTTCCAATTCCATATTTCTAATACTCTTCAATGAGAAAGAAAGGGAATTGGAATTTTTATTTTACTTACTGAGTTGACTGCATTGAAATGGAATTGACATCAACCCCGAATAAAGGTTGAATACAAGGTCCACCTGTGTTGTGTCACTAGTCCTGACCTGCAGTTTGATTTAGAATAAGCACACCTTTACATGCTGGCCTGGGTCCATTGTGTTGTCCTTTCGAGGATCCCCCACTATCTGACCAGGCTTCTTGTCCCCCTGGGGGCCTAATTTGAGGTTGGGACCCCCCTTCTTAGTAACTTGCTCCTTAGCCTGTATGGATGGAGTACCACAGAGGAGGTCAGAGTTCAACCCTCTACAGTCATACTACCCACCTTTGTACTGCACCAGTACCAGGACTACCGATAACAATCGTTCCTGATCATGTCCCTTTGGGATGGGGAAACAACTTGAGGTATTACTAATAATGTGCCAAAACGGCGTGCCAAAATGGTTTCACTACTTACCTGGGAGCTAGGCTGCAGGCGGAGGAGGAGGAAGAGGAGGAAGGAGGGATGGCACAACAAGAGGAAGCAGCAGCGCACATAGGAGACAGGAGGAAAAGAGGAGAAGAGTAAAAGAAACCATAGAAACGCAAGAATCATAACAGAAAAGAAGAACGACAACAGAGGACAGAACCAGAAGAGGTTGGAGTGTATTCAGAGACAGAGAGGGAGCTCATCATCAGAGAGTCAGTCACTGAAGGACACAGCAGCCTGACAGACAAAGCTAATGCAGGATGCACAGGATACATTTTCTCCTCTGACAGCCAGGTTAGAACCCTGCCTGTGTATTAGCTGCTGGCTGCACAGCCTATGAGTGCGGGCTGGGCATGCAGTCAGTCAGGACACCAGCCGGGCTAGAGAGAGAGGGTGAGCGAGCGGGGGTAGGCTAGGAGGAGGGAAGGGGACAATAGAGCTAGAATAGCTAGACAGCAAGGCAGAGAGGAGCCCAAGTGGCCAAGACAGCAAGCGAACCAGTCAGGGTAGCCATGGCAGACAACCAGACAGAAGGGACCAACCAATTGACTGACACCCCTGGGGACCAAACCAAACTCTGGGGGGGTTGAGTAGAGCACATACAGACCCTACCTACTAAAGCAGCTCACTCACTGAGCAGAGGACTGTTGACCTGGAGCACAGCAGCTCTAGTCATGCATGCCAGGCTACTAGGCTAAGAGCTAGCCTTTACATCTGGCACACCAAGCTGGGCAGCAGAGTGTGCAGGGGAGATCGCAGGGCAGGGCCGGGCCGGGCCGGGCAGGGGAGACCAAGGGACAGCAGTGGAGAGGTCAGTGTAGAGAGGATGGGTTTCACTGTGATTAGTAGGGTGGAGGTATTGAAGTATAAAGGGTGAGGGTGGTTGTGGGGGAGGATGAGGGGGCAGGCAGATAGATGGGGAGTTGGAATGCGCAGGGGAAGCAGAGTCCTTACGGCAGGAGAAGGACTCAGCTTTAAAGACCTTTTTACTGTACACAAGCTACACCAAACAGCCAACACACAAAAGGACACAGAAAAAGGTGTGTGTTTGTGTAGATTACGTCTCGCATTCCAGTTTTCATAAAAGGCTGAATGGGTTTCTCTTAATGTGGGAAAGGGGATACCTAATCAGTCTGAAACAGAGAGGTGTCTGGGGGGGCAGACACCTCTCTGTCTTAATCGACATCCATGTCATCGGCGCCTGGGGGTTAACTTCCTTGCTTAAGGGCAAAACAGAGGATTTTTCCACCTTACCGCTCGGGGATTGGAGCCAGCGACCTTTCAGTTACTAACAGCCAATGGCAATGTCCGCTTTCGGTATAATTCCAGGAGCCGTTTGTGGATTTGACAGCTGTAACGCAGTTCCACCTCTGACACCGTGAAAACATCAGCTATGTGGATGTCGGCTAAAGCAGATCTGATTGAATCGGGCCCTAAGTTTGTTCCACCTGAGCAAGTCTGACCACAAGTCAAAGACCAATATGACACACCAAGTGCATTTGATGGATCCTTTTTGTCTTCTTCTAATGCCTCTTAATAAGGGAAAAGTGATCATATTATATTACTAATTACAATTTTGGACAGGTAGCTAGTTATTGTAATAGATTACATTTAGAAAGTAACCTACCCAACACTAATCTATAGTGACATTTATTTAATTCAAATTAAAATAGCAATAACTCCACTTTAGAAAGGAAATCTGCCTTAAAAAATTTAACCACTCTTAAATTCATAGACATAGCTATGGATTTAAGGACTGACCATCCATGATATCGAAAATAAAAGTTAACCATGTTTTGAAACAATCGTATATTTTGGATTCTGATGGGGTACGACAATTGAGCTAAGGGCTCTATTCAATTCATTTTGCTTAAATTCAACGTTACAGCGTGATTGAAATTGAAAATTTCTCAAACATACTACTATTTTACACCATTTTAAAGATACACTTCTCCTTAATCGAACCACGTTGTCCGATTTCAAAAAGGCTTTACGGCGAAAGCAAAACATTAGATTAGGTTAGGACAGTGCCTAAAAAATAAAAGCCACACAGCCATTTTCCAAGCAAGGACAGGCGTCACAAAAAACAGAAATACAGCTAAAATTAAGCACTAACCTTTGATGATCTTCATCAGATGGCACTCATAGGACTTCATGTTACACAATACATGTATGTTTTGCTCGATAAAGTTCATATTTATATCCAAAACCCCCATTTTACATTCGCCCGTAATGTTCAGAAATATTTTCCTCCGAAAACTTCCGGCGAATGAGCACATCAGTTTATAGAAATACTCATCATAAATATTGCTAAAATATTAAACAGTTATTCAAAGAATTATAAATAAACATCTCCTTAATGCAACCGCTTTGACAGATTTCAAAAAAGCTTCACGGGGAAAGCACACTTTGCAATAATCTGAGTACTGCGCTCAGAAAACAACAGCAGGCAATACAGATACCCGCCATTTTGGAGTCATCTAAAATCATAAATAGCATTATAAATATTCACTTACCTTTGATGATCTTCATCAGAATGCACTACTAGGAATTCCAGGTACACAATAAATGTTGTTTTGTTAGATAAAGTCCATCATTTATGTCCTCTTTGTTAAGCGCGTTAAGTAAGCTACTCCAAATGTAGGAAGCGCGCCGAAAATTTCACGACCGAAAAGTAAAAAAAGTCATATTTACATTCGTAGAAACATGTCAAACGATGTATAGCATCAATCATTAGGGCCTTTTTAACATAAAACTTCAATAATATTCCAACCGGAATGATTCAAATGTCTTCAAAAAATGTAATGGAACACAGCTACCTCCCACGTGAATGCGCGCAATTGAGGCCATGTCCTTTCCTGAGTCAACAACTTCCAACTTCCTTTGTTCGCACTCTGTTCACCATAGAAGCCTCAAACAACTTTCTAAAGACTGTTGACATCTAGTGGAAACCTTAGGAAGTGCAAAATGAACCCTAAGTCACTGTATACTGAATAGGCCCAGTCTTGAAAAACTACAAACCACTTCCTGGAAGGATTTTTCTCAGGTTTATGCCTGCCATATGAGTTCTGTTATACTCACAGACATCATTCAAACAGTTTTAGAAACTTCAGAGTGTTTTCTATCCAAATCTACTAATATGCATATCCTACGTTCTGAGCCCGAGTAGTAGGCAGTTTAATTTGGGGACGTCATTCATCTGAATTTCCGAATACTGCCCCCTGTCACTAAAAAGTTAATCCAAATCTGCATCTAACACATTTACCAACATCTTAGTTTTTCCTTTGCTCAACTTTTTTCATAAACCTTTTTCACCCTGGACGCTTTATCTGGAGATGGTTCTACAGGACCTCCACCAGCCGAAAAAGCTAAGTAGTAACTTTAACACTATGCAATCTAATTGCAGTCACTGTACTCATAACTGTACTCATATTACACAGGAGAACTATCACCTTATGGTGAGGATAGCCATGTTGCATGCCCAGCTTCAGATGCAATCGTTATGTAAAAAACATTCAATTGGTTCTCGCCGTTAACTTCTTTGGGATAGGGGGGCAGCATTTTCACAGCCGGATAAAATAACGTACCCGATTTAATCTGGTTACTATTCCTGCCCAGAAACTAGAATGTGCATATAATTAGTAGATTTGGATAGAAAACACTCTGAAGTTTCTAAAACTGTTTGAATGCTGTTTGTGAGTATAACAGAACTCATATGGCAGGCTAAAACCTGAGAAGATTCCATGCAGGAAGTGCCCTGTCTGACAATTTGTTGTCCTTTTGTTGCATCTCTATCGAAATTACAGCATCTGTGCTGTAACGTGACACTTTCTAAGGCTTCCATTGGCTCTCTAAAGCCGCCAGAAAGTGGACTGGGGTTTCTGCTGTCTCTGGGCAAAGTATAGGAGCAGAGTTTGTAAGTGGTCAGCCTGGGGACAGTGAGACCGGAGATGCGCGTTCACGAGACTTCTCCATTTTTTTCTTTCAGTGTTTGAATGAATACAACGTTGCCCGGTTGGAATATGATTTTAAACAGTGTTTGACATGCTTCTAAGTACGGTAATGGAATATTTACATTTTTTTTGGGCACGAAATGCGCTCGGGCGTCACCGTTGGATTGTGACCTGAACGCATACGAACAAAACGGCGGTATTTGGATATAACTATGGATTATTTGGAACCAAAACAACTTTTGTTGTTGAAGAAGAAGTCCTGGGAGTGCATTCTGACAAAGAACAGCAAAGGTAATCCAATTTTTCTAATAGTAATTCTGAGTTTAGGTTGTCCCAAACTTGATGGGTGTCAAAATAGCTAGTTGTGATGGCGAGCTATGTACTCAGAATATTGCAAAATGTGCTTTCGCCGAAAAGCTATTTTAAAATCGGACATAAGCGATTGCATAAAGGAGTTCTGTATCTATAATTCTTAAAATAATTTATGTATTTTGTCAACGTTTATTGTGAGTAATTTAGTAAATTCACCGGAAGTTTTTGGTGGGTATGCTAGTTCTGAACATCGCATGCTAATGTAAAAAGCTGGTTTTTGATATAAATATGAACTTGATTGAACAAAACATACACTTTCTAAGGCTTCCATTGGCTCTCTAAAGCCGCCAGAAAGTGAACTGGGGTGTCTGCTGTCTCTGGGCAAAGAACAGCAGCAGAATTTGTAAGTGGTCAGCCTGGGGACAGAAAATACTGCCCCGATTACCACAACAAGTTAAAAGCAGCATTCCTCAGGCAGTGATGAATTCATGAACTTCTTCGATGAGAAGGTCAGGATCATTTCAAAGCTAATTACGGACTCCTCTTTGAATCTGCGTATTTCTTCAAAACTCAGTTGTCCTAAGTCTGTACAGAACTACCAGGACCTAGGATCAATGGAGACACTCAAGTTTTTATCCTTTATCTCTTGACACATTCCTGAAAATGAACTCAGCAAAAAAAGAAACTTCCTCTCACTGTCAACTGTGTTTATTTTCAGCAAACTTAACATGTGAAAATATTTGTATGAACATAACAATATTCAACAACTTAGACATAAATTGAACAAGTTCCACAGACATGTGACTAACAAAAATGTAATAATGTGTCCCTGAACAAAGGGGGTATCAAAATCAAAAGTAACAGTCAGTATTTGGTGTGGCCACCAGCTGTATTAAATACTGAAGTGCATCTCCTCCTCGTGGACTGCACCAGATTTGCCAGTTCTTGCTGTGAGATGTTACCCCACTCTTCCACCAAGGCACGTGAAAGTTCCCGTACATTTCTGAGGGGAATGGCTCTAGCCCTCACCCTCCTATCCTACAGGTCCCAGACGTGCTCAATGGGATTGAGATCTGGGCTCTTTGCTGGGCATGGCAGAACACTGACATTCCTGTCTTGCAGGAAATCACGCACAGAACGAACAGTATGGCTGGTGGTATTGTCATGCTGGAGGGTCATGTCAGGATGAGCCTGAAAGGAAGAGTACCACAAGAGTGAGGAGGATGTCTTCCCTATAACGCACAGCGTTGAGATTGCCTGCAATGACAACAAGCTCAGTCCGATGATGCTGTGACACACCGCCTCAGACCATGATGAACCCTTCACCTCCAAATCGATCCCGCACCCTCGGTGTAACGCTCATTCCTTCGATGATAAACGCAAATCTGACCATCACCCCTGGTGAGACAAAACCGCGACTCGTCAGTGAAGAGCACTTTTTGCCAGTCCTGTCTGGTCTGGCCATAGGCGACATTGTTGCCGGTGATGTCTGGTGAGGACCTGCCTTATAGCAAGCCTACAAGCCCTCAGTCCAGCCTCTCTCGGGCTATTGCAGACAGTCTGACCACTGATGGAGGGATTGTGCATTCCTGGTGTAACTCTGGCAGTTGTTGTTACCATCCTGTACCTGTCCCGCAGGTGTGATGTTCTGATGTACCGATCCTGTGCAGGTGTTGTTACCTGTGCTCTGCCGTTGCGAGGACAATCAGCTGTCCGTCTTGTCTCCATGTAGCGCTGTCTTAGGCATCTCACAGTACGGACATTGCAATTTATTGCCCTGGCCACATCTGCGTCCTCATGCCTCCCTGCAGCATGCCTAAAGCACTTTCACACAGATGAGCAGGGACCCTGGGCATCTTTCTTTTGGTGTTTTTCAGAGTCAGTAGAAAGGCCTCTTTAGTGTCCTAAGTTTTCATAACTGTGACCTTAATTGCCTACCGTCTGTAAGTTGTTTGTGTCTTAACCTCTCTAGGGTAGGTGGCACCAAATCGTCCCACCTCCGTAACAGCCAGTGTAATCCCGTGGCGCGTTATTCAAAAACCTCAAATGCAAAAACTTCAATTTTTCAAACATATGACTATTTTACACCATTTTAAAGACAAGACTCTCGTTAATCTAACCACACTGTCCGATTTCAAAAGGTTTTGCAACGAAAGCAAAACATTAGATTATGTCAGCAGAGTACCCAGCCAGAAATACTCAGACACCCATTTAAAAAAAAAAAATCTATCGGAATCTCACATTCCACATGTTTTGAAAAAGCTGTTGCCCAGCAACTCAAAGCCTTCCTGAAGACAAATAATGTATAGGAAATGCTTCAGTCTGGTTTTAGACCCCATCACAGCACTGAGACTACACTCGTGAAAGTGGTAAATTACCTTTTAATGGCGTCCGACCAAGGCTCTGCATCTGTGCTCGTGCTCCTAGACCTTAGTGCTGCTTTTGACACCATCGATCACCCCATTATTTTTAAGAGACTGGAAACCCTAACTGGTCTACATGGACAAGTTCTTGCCTGGTTTAGATCTTATCTTTCGGAAAGATATCAGTTCGTCTCTGTGGATGTTTGGCCTCTGGCAAATCAATTGTAAGTTTTGGCATTCCTTAAGGTTCCGTTTTAGGATCACTATTGTTTTCATTATATATTCTACCTCTTGGTGATGTCATTTGGAAACACAATGTCAACTTTCAATGCTATGTGGATGACACACAGCTGTACATTTCAATGAAACATGGTGAAGCCCCAAAACTGCTTACCCTGAAAGCCTGTGTTTCAGACATCAAATCAATTGTATTGGTCACATACACATGGTTAGCAGATGTTAGTGTGAGTGTAGCGAAATGCTTGTGCTTCTAGTTCCGACAGTGCAGAAATATCTAACAATTCCCCAACAAGTACCTAATATACACAAATCTAAAGGGGTGAATGAGAATATGTACATATAAGTATATGCATGAACAATGGCCGAGTGGCATAAGCAAAGGTACAGTAGATGGTATAAAATACAGTATATATATGTGATGTGAGTAATGTAAGATATGTAAACATTATTAACCATCCTGGTGTGTTCTGGTCGAATTGGACCGATTTACAAGTTCTCTCTGAAAAATTTAGTTAATTTAATCTGATTATCATAAATGTCCATGACTTTGTCCACACATGGCATCTGATCACACAAAATACATTTTGATGATTTTCATTACATTTTGGGTGTTTTATTTAACTTTTGTACACCGGTAGTGTTCCCAGTCAAAAATGACCAGTCATTAGAAATGAATGGGTGAGACTCCAATTAGTGTATAAAATTTAGTTCAGGCACATGCCCATTCACCAGACCCCCATATGCGTGTGTGTTTGAGCACAGACACATACGCGCACCTCACTCCCCTTCTTGGCTTCCAATGCAACCCCCACGGGAACCTTTCCCAAATAGAATCTTTCCCCCACGGGAACCACACCTGTTGGCATTCTCACAAACAATCGCAACATTGTTTCAATAATAAATAGATATTTTCTTGCAGCTCTGGTATATAAAGCTTTTTTAAGGCCTTGCTCACAATTCATTCTGTGGCAGCACAATGACCAAACGATATACTGTATGCAAGGCTCTTGATCATATCTTTGATCATGACACTGGTGAGGAGGAGAGTCCTTGTTAAATTTGACACAAAGTAGTCTGTGATAAATTGCACAATATGTTTCATCTGAGTATTTTTTATAGTCAAAATAATCCACACATTATGCTTTGTTGAAATTCAAAAACAAGATGTATGAGCTCAGGTCAATGAGTCCTACAGGCCGTAAATAGCAAATAGAAGTTCAAAACTTGTAATTTTCACAAGATCTTAAGTTGATGAAAAGATCAGACACACCATTAGGTGATAATATACAGTTGAAGTCGGAAATGTACATACATTTAGGTTGGAGTCATTAAAACTCGTTTATCAACCACTCAACAATTTTCTAGTTAACAAACTATACTTTTGGCAAGTCGGTTAGGACAAGGGTAATTTTTCCAACAATTGTTTACAGACAGATTAATTCACTTATAATTCACTGTATCACAATTCCAGTGGGTCAAAAGTTTACATGCACTAAGTTGACTGTGCATTTAAACAGCTTGGAAAATTCCAGAAAATTATGTCATGGCTTTAGAAGCTTTTGATAGGCTAATTGACATTATTTGAGTCAATTGGAGGTGTAGCTGTGGATGTATTTCAAGGCCTACCTTCAAACTCAGTGCCTCTTTGCTTGACATCATGGGAAAATCAAAAGTCTGGTTCATCCTTGGGAGCAATTTCCAAACGCCTGAAGGTACCACGTGCATCTATACAAACAATAGTACGCAAGTATAAACACCATGGGACCACGCAGCCGTCACACCGCTCAGGAAGGAGATGCGTTCTGTCTCCTAGAGATGAACGTACTGTCACGGCTGTCGTAGTGTAGAGATGACCAAGGCGCAGCGGGTTGCGAGCTCAACATCATATTTATTTAAATTATGAGAACACGGAAAACAACGATGTCCAAACCGACAGTTTTACAGGCTATATCACAGCAGTGCAAAATCAACTACCCACAACTAAACAGGTCAAAACAAGCACTTTAAATATGACTCCCAATCAGGAACAACGGTGAACAGCTGTTCCTGATCGAGGCCACACAGACCACAAAGAAATATACAAACTAGAAAACCCTAGAAAACAAAAAACCAGAACATACACCCAAACCCGGAACACATAAATATAACACCCCTCTACACTACACATAACCCAGGGCCAAATAAAACAAATACCCTCTGCCACGTCCTGACCAAACTACAATAACAAATACGCCCTCTACTGGTCAGGATGTGACACGTACTTTCGGGTGCGAAAAGTGCAAATCAATTCCAGAACAACAGCAAAGGACCTTGTGAAGATGCTGGAGGAAACGGGTACAAAAGTATCTATATCCACAGTAAAACGAGTCCTATATCGACATTAACCTGAAAGGCCGCTCAGCAAGGAAGCTAGCCACTGCTCCAAAACCGCCATAAAAGAGACAGACTACGGTTTGCAACTGCACACGGGGACAAAGATCATACTTTTTTGGAGAAATGTCCTCTGGTCTAATGATACAAAAATAGAACTGTTTGGCCATAATGACCATCGTTATGTTTGGAGAAAAAAGGGGTAGGATTTGAAGCCGAAGAACACCATCCCAACCGTGAAGCATGGAGCGGCAGCATCATGTTGTGGGGTGCTTTGCTGCAGGAGGGACTGGTGCACTTCACAAAATAGATGGAATCATGAGGCAGTCAGAAAGTTTAATCTTCGTCGCAAATGGGTCTTCGAAATGGACAATGACCCCAAGCATACTTCCAAAGTTGTGGCAAAATGGCTTAATGACAAAAAAAGTCAACGTATTGGAGTGGCCATCATAAAGCCTAACCTTAATCCTATAGAAAATGTGTGGGCGGAACTGAAGAATTCTGTGCGAGCAAGGGGCCTACAAACCTGACTTAGTTACACCAGCTCTGTCAGGAGTTACGGGCCAAAATTCACCCAACTTATTGTGGGAAGCTTGTGGAAGGCTACCCAAAACGTTTGACCCAAGTTAAACAAAGTTTAAAGGCAATGCTACCAAATACTCATTGAGTGTATGTGAACTTCTGACCCACTGGGAATGTGATGAAAGAAATAAAAGCTGAAATAAATCATTCTCTCCACTATTATTCTGACATTTCACATTCGTAAAATAAAGTGGTGAACTGAACTGACCTAAGACAGAGAATTTTTACTAGGATTAAATGTCAGGAATTGTGAAAAACTGAGTTTAAATGTATTTGGCTAAGATGAATGTAAAGTTCCGACTTCAACTGCATGAATTATTATGGATTTATAATCAGCTATAACGGGCGGTCATTTTACGACCGGGAACACAGAATTAATTAACATGAAATGAACACAACAGGAGGGTTAAAGTGGCATTATTTAAAGTGACTGGCTACCATTTATTAAAGTGGGTCCAGTGATGGGGTCTCATTGTAGGCAGCATCCTCTCTGAGTTAGTGATTGCTGTTTAGCAGTCTGATGGGCCTTGAGATAGAAGCCGTTTTCAATCTCTCAGTCCCAGCTTTGATGCACCTGTACTGACCTCTCCTTCTGGATGATAGCGGTGTTTGAACAGGCAGTGGCTCGGTTGGCTATTTTCCTTGATGATCTTTTTGGCCATCCTGTGATATCGGGTGCTGTCGGTGTCATGGAGGACAGGTAGTTTTCCCTCTGGTGATGGGTTAGGCAGACCCGCACCACCTCTGGAGAGCCTTGCAGTTGAGGGAGGTGCAGTTAGCCGTACCAGGCTGTGATACACAGCCCGACAGGATGCTCTCGAATTGGATATCCATAAAAAGTTTATCAGGGTTTTGGGTGAAAAGTCACATTTCTTCCCTTCTGAGGTTGAAGAGGCGCTGTTACGCCTTCTTCACCACACTGTCTGTGTGGGTGACCATTTCAGTTTGTCTGTGATGTGTACGCCCAGGAACTTTAACCTCTATGGGCTAGGTGGGACGCTTGCCGTAGGGAAGTGGTGGGAGCCGTAGGAAGTGTCACGTCATGCCAGAGATCCCCTGTTTGCCCCTTAGGAGATGATCAAGGAGGGCAAGAGTCAGACCAGGCCACTTCCTGTAAGGAATCTTCTCAGGTTTTGGCCTGCCAAATGAGTTCTGTTATACTCACAGACACCATTCAAACAGTTTTAGAAACTTTAGGGTGTTTTTTATCTCAAAGCCAATAATTATATGCATATTCTAGTTACTGGGCAGGAGTAGTAACCAGATTAAATCGGGTACGTTTTTTATCCGGCCGTGTAAATACTGCCCCCTAGCCCCAACAGGTTAAAACTTTCCCCCTTCTCCACTGCTGTCCCTTTGATGTGAATAAGAGGGTTCTCCCTCTGCTGTTTCCTGAAATCCATGATCATCCCTTTGTTTTGTCGACGTTGAGTGAGAGGTTGCTTTCCTGACACCACACTCCGAAAGTGCCCTCACCTCCTCCCTGTAGGCTGTCTCGTCATTGTTGGTGATCAGGCCCACTACTGATGTGTTGTCTGCAAACTTGATGATTGAGTTGGAGGCGTGCATGACCACACAGTCGTGGTTCGAACATGGAGTACAGGATAGTGCTGAGCACACCGCTTGTGGGGCCCCAGTGTTGAGGGTCAGTGAAGCGGAGATGTTATTTCCGACCTTCATCACCTGGGGGCGGCCCGTCAGAAAGACCAGGACCCAGTTGCACAGGGCGGGGTTGAGACCCAGGGGCCTCCAGCTTGATGATGGGCTTTGGAGGGAGCCTTATGGTGTTGAATGCTGGTAGTGTAGAAAAACAGCTTTCTACATAGGTATTTTTTTTTGTCCAGATGGGATAGGGCAGTGAATGCAGTGTGATGGCAATTGCGTCATCTGTAGACCTGTTGGGGTGGTATCCGGCAAACGAAGTGGGTCTAGGGTGGCGGTAAGGTGGCAATGATATGATCCTTAACTAGCTTCTCAAAGCACTTCATGATGACAGAAGTAAGTGCTACGAGGCGGTTGTCATTTAGTTCAGTTATCTTCGCCTTCTTGGGTACAGGAACAATGGTAGCCATCTTGAAGCACTGTGGGGGACAACAGACTGGGATAGGAGTGACTGAATATGTCTGTAAACACACTAGCCAGCTGGTCTGCGCATGCCTGAGGAGGCGGCTAGGGGATGCCGTCCGGCCAGCATCCCTGCGAAGGTCAACAAATGTAAATGTTTTACTCACGTCAGCCACGGATAAGGAGAGGGGGATGCAGTCTTTGTTAGCGAGCCACGACGGTGGCACTGTATCATCCTCAAAGCGGCTAAAGAAGGTGTTTAGTTTGTCGAAGCGTGACGTCGGTGTCCATGACGCGTGGCTGTTTTTATTTTGTAGTCCATGATTTCCGTAGACCCTGCCAAATATGTCTTGTGTCTGAGCAGTCGAATTGCAATTCCACCTTGTCCCTGTGCACCGGACTTCGTTTGATTGCCTTGCGGAGGGAATAACTACATTGTTTAAACTCAGCCATATTTCCAGACCTCTTTCCAAGTTTAAATGCGGTGGATTGCGCGTTCAGTTTTGCGGAAGTGGATGTCGGCAAATATTTTACTTTTTAAAGAGATTGTCCCACCCTGATCTGTTTCACCTGCCTTTGTGATTGTCTCCACACCCTCCAGGTGTCACCCATCTTCACCATTATCCCCTGTGTATTTATACCTGTTTTTCTGTCTGTCTGTGCCACTTCATCTTGTTTGATCAAGTCAACCAGCATTTTGTGTCTTAGCGCCTGCTTTTTTTCTAGTCTCTCTTTTCTTGCCCACCCGGTTTTGACCCTTGCCTGTCCTGACTCTGAGCCCGCTTCCTGCCTGACCATCTGTCTGTCCCGACGAATCTGCCTTCCCAGACCCTAGGCCAGCCATCCGGTACTGCTGCCCGACATCTGGTTCTCTGACCCCTGCCTGCCTTGACCTGTCTATTGCCTGCCCTTGTTGGATTATTAAACCATTGTTAATTCGACATTGTCTGCATCTGGGACCCCAACCTTTAAACCTGATAAAATATGATTGTGGCTCAAGCAGCCTGAAATGTTTTCAGTCAGACATTCACGCTTGCCATGAAGAGTTGCAAATATCTAGCCAACATTTTGAATTTCATAACATCATCAGTGAACTTCAGAGGTGTATTGATTTGATGCTTTGGCTTTGATTAGAGGCAAGTAGATAAACGCCTACTAGTTGTAGTCATCACTCTTTCTCAAGAGCCTAGACATTCGGGGTGATGCGAAACAACGCCTTTCATCTCACTGAATTATTTTTCTGGCGAGCTCATTGGTTATTGCTCATCACTGTTCTAAAATCCTGTCGCCAGTAATATCTCACACTACACGAGCATTGTGGAATGTAGCCGACATAAAAATATCGGACGCCTGGACTCTTCCGTTTCAAAGACGAGATCAGTAGCCCTCATATCATACCCGCTATTAAACTAAACGAGCCTCTCAGTGACTGCCGCGTG
>NW_025549365.1:10000-22903 GCF_905237065.1 Salmo salar | reverse complement strand
ATACAATAGGATATCATTAGAGTACAATAAAACATAAAATAGGATATAATTAGAGTAGAATACAAATACAATAGGATATCATTAGAGTAGAATAAAACAAAGTAGGATATCATTAGAGTACAATAGGATATCATTAGAGTATAATAAAACATACAATAGGATATCATTAGAGTACAATAAAACATGAAGTAGTATATCATTAGAGTAGAATAAAACATAAAATAGGATATCATTAGAGTAGAATAAAACATAAAATAGGATATCATTAGAGTAGAATAAAACATTAAATAAGATATCATTAGAGTATAATAAAACATAAAATAGGATATCATTAGAGTAGAATAAAACATTCAATAGGATATCATTAGAGTAGAGTACAATACAAATACAATAGGCTATCATTAGAGTAGAATAAAACAGACAGTAGGATATCATTAGAGTACAATAAAACAAAGTAGGATATAATTAGAGTACAATAAAACAAAGTAGGATATCATTAGAGTACAATAAAACAAAGTAGGATATCATTAGAGTAGAATAAAACAAAGTAGGATATCATTAGAGTACAATAAAACATAAAATAGGATATCATTAGAGTACAATAAAACAAAGTAGGATATCATTAGAGTACAATAAAACATAAAATAGGATATCATTAGAGTAGAATAAAACATACAATAGGATATCATTAGAGTAGAATACAACATACAATAGGGTATCATTAGAGTAGAATAAAACATACAGTAGGATATCATTAGAGTAGAATAAAACATGAAGTAGTATATCATTAGAGTAGAATAAAACATAAAATAGGATATCATTAGAGTACAATAAAACAAAGTAGGATATCATTAGAGTAAAATAAAACAAAGTAGGATATCATTAGAGTAGAATAAAACAAAATAGGATATCATTAGAGTAGAATAAAACATACAATAGGATATCATTAGAGTACAATACAAATAAAATAGGATATCATTAGAGTACAATACACAGTAAATAGGATATCATTAGAGTACAATAAAACATAAAATAGGATATCATTAGAGTACAATACAAATACAATAGGATATCATTAGAGTACAATACACAGTAAATAGGATATCATTAGAGTACAATAAAACATAAAATAGGATATCATTAGAGTACAATACAAATACAATAGGATATCATTACAGTAGAGTACAATACAAATACAATAGGATATCATTAGAGTACAATACAACATACAACAGGATATCATTAGAGTATAATAAAACAAAGTAGGATATCATTAGAGTACAATAAAACATACAATAGGATATCATTAGAGTATAATAAAACATAAAATAGGATATCATTAGAGTATAATAAAACAAAATAGGATATCATTAGAGTAGAATACAAATACAATAGGATATCATTAGAGTACAATACAAATACAATAGGCTATCATTAGAGTATAATAAAACATACAATAGGATATCATTGGAGTACAATAAAACAAAGTAGGATATCATTACAGTACAATAAAACAAAGTAGAATAAAACATAAAGTAGGATATCATTAGAGTACAATAAAACATAAAGTAGAATATCATTAGAGTAGAATAAAACATACAATAGGATATCATTAGAGTAGAGTACAATACAAATACAATAGGATATCATTAGAGTACAATAAAACATAAAATAGGATATCATTAGAGTACAATAAAACATACAATAGGATATCATTAGAGTAGAATAAAACATACAATAGGATATCATTAGAGTAGAATAAAACATAAAATAGGATATCATTAGAGTAGAATAAAACATAAAGTAGGATATCATTAGAGTAGAATAAAACATAAAATAGGATATCATTAGAGTAGAATACAATACAAATACAATAGGATATCATTAGAGTAGAGTACAATACAAATACAATAGGATATCATTAGAGTACAATTGGATATCATTAGAGTAGAGTACAATACAAATACAATAGGATATCATTAGAGTAGAGTACAATACAAATACAATAGGATATCATTAGAGTACAATTGGATATCATTAGAGTAGAATAAAACATACAATAGGATATCATTAGAGTAGAGTACAATACAAATACAATAGGATATCATTAGAGTACAATAAAACATAAAATAGGATATCATTAGAGTACAATAAAACATACAATAGGATATCATTAGAGTACAATAAAACATACAATAGGATATCATTAGAGTAGAATAAAACATACAATAGGATATCATTAGAGTAGATTAAAACATAAAGTAGGATATCATTAGAGTATAATAAAACAAAATAGGATGTCATTAGAGTAGATTAAAACATACAATAGGATATCATTAGAGTAGAATAAAACATACAATAGGATATCATTAGAGTAGAATAAAACATACAATAGGATATCATTAGAGTACAATAGGATATCATTAGAGTAGATTAAAACATAAAGTAGGATATCATTAGAGTATAATAAAACAAAATAGGATGTCATTAGAGTACAATACATATACAATAGGCTATCATTAGAGTAGAGAACAATAAAACATCAAATAGGATATCATTAGAGTAGAATAAAACATAAAGTAGGATATCATTAGAGTAGAATAAAACATAAAGTAGGATATCATTAGAGTACAATAAAACATAAAATAGGATATCATTAGAGTAGAATAAAACATACAATAGGATATCATTAGAGTAGAATAAAACATAAAATAGGATATCATTAGAGTAGAATAAAACATAAAATAGGATATCATTAGAGTAGAATAAAACATAAAATAGGATATCATTAGAGTAGAATAAAACATAAAATAGGATATCATTAGAGTAGAATAAAACATACAATAGGATATCATTAGAGTAGAATAAAACAAAGTAGGATATCATTAGAGTAGAATATACAATAGGATATCATTAGAGTAGAATAAAACAAAGTAGGATATCATTAGAGTAGAATAAAACATAAAATAGGATATCATTAGAGTAGAATAAAACAAAGTAGGATATCATTAGAGTAGAATAAAACAAAGTAGGATATCATTAGAGTACAATAAAACATAAAATAGGATATCATTAGAGTAGAATACAATAGGATATCATTAAGGTAGAATAAAACAAAGTAGGATATCATTAGAGTAGAATAAAACAAAGTAGGATATCATTAGAGTAGAATACAATAGGATATCATTAGAGTAGAATAAAACAAAGTAGGATATCATTAGAGTACAATACAATAGGATATCATTAGAGTAGAATAAAACAAAGTAGGATATCATTAGAGTAGAATAAAACATCAAGTAGGATATCATTAGAGTAGAATACAAATACAATTGGATATCATTAGAGTAGAATAAAACATACAATAGGATATCATTAGAGTAGAATAAAACAAAGTAGGATATCATTAGAGTAGAATAAAACATAAAATAGGATATCATTAGAGTACAATAGGATATCATTAGAGTAGAGTACAATAAAACATACAATAGGATATCATTAGAGTAGAATAAAACATACAATAGGATATCATTAGAGTAGAATAAAACATACAATAGGATATCATTAGAGTAGAATAAAACAAAGTAGGATATCATTAGAGTAGAATAAAACATAAAATAGGATATCATTAGAGTAGAATACAACAAAGTAGGATATCATTAGAGTAGAATAAAACAAAGTAGGATATCATTAGAGTACAATAAAACATAAAATAGGAAATCATTAGAGTAGAATACAATAGGATATCATTAGAGTAGAATAAAACAAAGTAGGATATCATTAGAGTAGAATACAATAGGATATCATTAGAGTAGAATAAAACAAAGTAGGATATCATTAGAGTACAATACAATAGGATATCATTAGAGTAGAATAAAACATACAATAGGATATCATTAGAGTAGAATAAAACATACAATAGGATATCATTAGAGTAGAATAAAACATAAAATAGGATATCATTAGAGTAGAATAAAACATACAATAGGATATCATTAGAGTACAATACAATAGGATATCATTAGAGTACAATACAATAGGATATCATTAGAGTACAATACAATAGGATATCATTAGAGTAGAATAAAACATAAAATAGGATATCATTAGAGTAGAATAAAACATAAAATAGGATATCATTAGAGTAGAATTAAACATACAATAGGATATCATTAGAGTAGAATAAAACATACAATAGGATATCATTAGAGTAGAATAAAACAAAGTAGGATATCATTAGAGTAGAATAAAACATAAAATAGGATATCATTAGAGTACAATAGGATATCATTAGAGTAGAGTACAATAAAACATAAAATAGGATATCATTAGAGTAGAATAAAACATACAATAGGATATCATTAGAGTAGAATAAAACATACAATAGGATATCATTAGAGTACAATAAAACAAAGTAGGATATCATTAGAGTAGAATAAAACATAAAATAGGATATCATTAGAGTAGAATACAACAAAGTAGGATATCATTAGAGTAGAATAAAACATCAAGTAGGATATCATTAGAGTAGAATAAAACAAAGTAGGATATCATTAGAGTACAATAAAACATAAAATAGGATATCATTAGAGTAGAATACAATAGGATATCATTAGAGTAGAATAAAACAAAGTAGGATATCATTAGAGTAAAATAAAACAAAGTAGGATATCATTAGAGTAGAATAAAACAAAATAGGATATCATTAGAGTAGAATACAACAGGATATCATTAGAGTACAATACAATAGGATATCATTAGAGTACAATAGGATATCATTAGAGTAGAATACAACATACAATAGGGTATCATTAGAGTAGAATACAACATACAATAGGATATCATTAGAGTAGAATAAAACATACAATAGGATATCATTAGAGTAGAATAAAACATACAATAGGATATCATTAGAGTAGAATAAAACAAAGTAGGATATCATTAGAGTACAATAAAACATCAAATAGGATATCATTAGAGTATAATAAAACATACAATAGGATATCATTAGAGTAGAATAAAACAAAGTAGGATATCATTAGAGTAGAATAAAACAAAGTAGGATATCATTAGAGTACAATAAAACATAAAATAGGATATCATTAGAGTAGAATACAATAGGATATCATTAGAGTAGAATAAAACAAAGTAGGATATCATTAGAGTAGAATACAATAGGATATCATTAGAGTACAATAAAACATAAAATAGGATATCATTAGAGTAGAATACAATAGGATATCATTAAGGTAGAATAAAACAAAGTAGGATATCATTAGAGTAGAATAAAACAAAGTAGGATATCATTAGAGTAGAATACAATAGGATATCATTAGAGTAGAATAAAACAAAGTAGGATATCATTAGAGTACAATACAATAGGATATCATTAGAGTAGAATAAAACAAAGTAGGATATCATTAGAGTAGAATAAAACATCAAGTAGGATATCATTAGAGTAGAATACAAATACAATTGGATATCATTAGAGTAGAATAAAACATACAATAGGATATCATTAGAGTAGAATAAAACAAAGTAGGATATCATTAGAGTAGAATAAAACAAAATAGGATATCATTAGAGTACAATAGGATATCATTAGAGTAGAGTACAATAAAACATAAAATAGGATATCATTAGAGTAGAATAAAACAAAGTAGGATATCATTAGAGTAGAATAAAACATCAAGTAGGATATCATTAGAGTAGAATACAAATACAATTGGATATCATTAGAGTAGAATAAAACATACAATAGGATATCATTAGAGTAGAATAAAACAAAGTAGGATATCATTAGAGTAGAATAAAACAAAATAGGATATCATTAGAGTACAATAGGATATCATTAGAGTAGAGTACAATAAAACATAAAATAGGATATCATTAGAGTAGAATAAAACATACAATAGGATATCATTAGAGTAGAATAAAACATACAATAGGATATCATTAGAGTAGAATAAAACAAAGTAGGATATCATTAGAGTAGAATAAAACATAAAATAGGATATCATTAGAGTAGAAAAAAACAAAGTAGGATATCATTAGAGTACAATAAAACATAAAATAGGATATCATTAGAGTAGAATACAACAAAGTAGGATATCATTAGAGTAGAATAAAACAAAGTAGGATATCATTAGAGTACAATAAAACATAAAATAGGATATCATTAGAGTAGAATACAATAGGATATCATTAGAGTAGAATAAAACAAAGTAGGATATCATTAGAGTAGAATACAATAGGATATCATTAGAGTAGAATAAAACAAAGTAGGATATCATTAGAGTACAATACAATAGGATATCATTAGAGTAGAATAAAACATAAAATAGGATATCATTAGAGTAGAAAAAAACAAAGTAGGATATCATTAGAGTACAATAAAACATAAAATAGGATATCATTAGAGTAGAATACAACAAAGTAGGATATCATTAGAGTAGAATAAAACAAAGTAGGATATCATTAGAGTACAATAAAACATAAAATAGGATATCATTAGAGTAGAATACAATAGGATATCATTAGAGTAGAATAAAACAAAGTAGGATATCATTAGAGTAGAATACAATAGGATATCATTAGAGTAGAATAAAACAAAGTAGGATATCATTAGAGTACAATACAATAGGATATCATTAGAGTAGAATAAAACATACAATAGGATATCATTAGAGTAGAATAAAACATACAATAGGATATCATTAGAGTACAATAGGATATCATTAGAGTACAATACAATAGGATATCATTAGAGTACAATAGGATATCATTAGAGTAGAATAAAACATACAATAGGATATCATTAGAGTAGAATAAAACATACAATAGGATATCATTAGAGTAGAATAAAACAAAGTAGGATATCATTAGAGTAGAATAAAACATAAAATAGGATATCATTAGAGTAGAATAAAACAAAGTAGGATATCATTAGAGTAGAATAAAACATAAAATAGGATATCATTAGAGTACAATACAATAGGATATCATTAGAGTAGAATAAAACAAAGTAGGATATCATTAGAGTAGAATACAATAGGATATCATTAGAGTAGAATAAACCAAAGTAGGATATCATTAGAGTACAATACAATAGGATATCATTAGAGTAGAATAAAACAAAGTAGGATATCATTAGAGTAGAATAAAACATCAAGTAGTATATCATTAGAGTAGAATACAAATACAATTGGATATCATTAGAGTAGAATAAAACATACAATAGGATATCATTAGAGTAGAATAAAACAAAGTAGGATATCATTAGAGTAGATTAAAACATACAATAGGATATCATTAGATTAGAATAAAACAAAGTAGGATATCATTAGAGTAGAATAAAACATAAAATAGGATATCATTAGAGTACAATACAATAGGATATCATTAGAGTAGATTAAAACATACAATAGGATATCATTAGAGTAGATTAAAACATACAATAGGATATCATTAGAGTACAATACAATAGGATATCATTAGAGTAGAATAAAACATAAAGGACAGCTACCTGAGTCGTGGGTATCCGCTGCCGGTAGGGTGCCCTACGAACGAGGCCTTGGTAGAGTACAATAGGATATCATTAGAGTAGAATACAACAGACAGTAGGACAGCTACCTGAGTCGTGGGTATCCGCTGCCGGTAGGGTGCCCTACGAACGAGGCCTTGGTAGAGTACAATAGGATATCATTAGAGTAGAATACAACAGACAGTAGGACAGCTACCTGAGTCGTGGGTATCCGCTGCCGGTAGGGTGCCCTACGAACGAGGCCTTGGTAGAGTACAATAGGATATCATTAGAGTAGAATACAACAGACAGTAGGACAGCTACCTGAGTCGTGGGTATCCGCTGCGGTAGGGTGCCCTACGAACGAGGCCTTGGTAGAGTACAATAGGATATCATTAGAGTAGAATACAACAGACAGTAGGACAGCTACCTGAGTCGTGGGTATCCGCTGCCGGTAGGGTGCCCTACGAACGAGGCCTGGTAGAGTACAATAGGATATCATTAGAGTAGAATACAACAGACAGTAGGACAGCTACCTGAGTCGTGGGTATCCGCTGCCGGTAGGGTGCCCTACGAACGAGGCCTTGGTAGAGTACAATAGGATATCATTAGAGTAGAATACAACAGACAGTAGGACAGCTACCTGAGTCGTGGGTATCCGCTGCCGGTAGGGTGCCCTACGAACGAGGCCTTGGTAGAGTACAATAGGATATCATTAGAGTAGAATACAACAGACAGTAGGACAGCTACCTGAGTCGTGGGTATCCGCTGCCGGTAGGGTGCCCTACGAACGAGGCCTTGGTAGAGTACAATAGGATATCATTAGAGTAGAATACAACAGACAGTAGGACAGCTACCTGAGTCGTGGGTATCCGCTGCCGGTAGGGTGCCCTACGAACGAGGCCTTGGTAGAGTACAATAGGATATCATTAGAGTAGAATACAACAGACAGTAGGACAGCTACCTGAGTCGTGGGTATCCGCTGCCGGTAGGGTGCCCTACGAACGAGGCCTGGTAGTCAACAGACATGATCCTCAGACTGAAGTAGTTCAGGTCAAAGGTCCCGAACACTTTTGGGTCATCAGGTATGGTGAGCAGAGGCTGGGGGCCCACCTGGAGGAGAGGAAAACACACAAGGTGAGCTCATCACACACACACACACACACACACACACACACTACACACACTACACACACACACACACACTACACACACACACACTACACACACACACACACACACACACACACACTACACACACACACACACACTACACACACACTACACACACACACACACTACACACACACACACACACACACACACACACTACACACACTACACACACTACACACACACACACACACACACACACACACACACACACACACACACACACACACACACACACACACACACACACTACACACACACACACACACACACACACACACACACACACACACACACACACACTACACACACACACACACACACACACACACACACACACACACACACACACACACACACACACACACACACACACACTACACACACACACACACACACACACACACACACACACACACACACACACACGCGCACGGTACCGACCTGCTCGGAGAACTCTGATATGAGGATGAAGTCCTTAGTGAACTTGGCGTACGAGGTCTTGGTCCAGGGGTTGGCGTTGTTGTTCGATGGGAACAGAGGGACAGAGAATTCCTCTGGTACCACCCGGGGGTCGGGGTACCCTACCTCCCCAAAATCATCCTCTTTAGTAAACGCCACCACATCTGGGGCACCAATCATTTTTCTCTGGACCGGGCGGGCCAGGGGGGTCAGCTATGACATCAGAGGAAGTCCATCCACTAGGCTAGCTGTCTGTCTGTCTGTCTGTCTGTCTGTCTGTCTGTCTGTCTGCCTGATAGCCAGTCTGTCTGTCTGTCGGTCTGTATCCCTCTACTGGCTGGGAGTAACAGTCCATGACACTGACGGTTGTCTCTGTCCCGTTCCCTCTACCCAACTGGGAGTTGTCTTCACATGTCTGTCCATGATGATTCACACGATGCATGAAGACCCCGCATCAACATGACATCTGACCAAAGTCTGTCTGTCTGTTATACCTGTCTGTCTGTCTGTCACCGCTGTAATATAAACAATAACACTTAACACCGGGGACTATCTATCTGGCTCGGTCCCCCGGCTCCGTCCCCCGTACAGTACCGACGTCAGACGATGCAAAACGGAACACGACCGTATCCCCCATCAATGACACATTGCTCGTCCGGGAATCGTGCACCGTTACCGGGTAATATCGGCAGTGGGAACGTCATGTACTGGTATATATAAAAGTCCCAGTAGTTAATACAGTGAAAGTATTTGATGTAAAATGTACATCATGACCGTCGCCATATTTACTCCGCTGGTACTAACCACCTGACCAGCTCACATAAGGAAGTAGCTAGCTGTCCTAAAATTACAAACCCCCCTAATGTTACACATTCAACATAATTTAAAATTATAAATCACAATTTCAATCTTGAAAATAGATACTTCACGTAGTATTTTAGCGTAAAATTAAAGGACATCGAATAAAAAAAAAATATTCACACGAACAGGACGTGTTTTTACGACCGTTGTTTTTACGACAGTTGTTTTTACGACAGCTGTTTTACGACAGTTGTTTTACGACAGTAGTTTTTACGACAGTTGTTGACAGGCGCGGAATTTGTAAAATCCATAACATCAAATTTAGCTGCCGTTTAATCAACCCCTTTCAGTTGTCAAAAAAATAGTTTTAAAAACAACTTATTTATTGGCAGATTGGATCCACGTTACATCGTACATTGCGGTTAGGTGATTAGGAAAAGTGTTAAAAGTTAAGTTTCGGCAACTTCAGGTTTGAAGTTTGACATGACTTAGCTAGCTACTCCCATCAAGCTAACTGACATGTGAGATCTGGACAGTTTTATGAATAAATAACAGTTTGTAACAACAATTCTGGAGATAAATTTGACTAATGTTAGCTTGGTGTTAGTTGACCACGACGTGTTTAATTAACGTTATGACATGTGTAGCTCCAATGCGTCCTGGCTAAGCTAGGCTAAGCTAAGCTAGGCTAGGCTAAGCTATGCTGATACACCATCTGACTAAGGCTCTGTTCACATCCGGACGACCGTTAACGTTACGGTTCCAGATCCACAGAGGGTTTCGCGTTACCGGGTATAAGAGGACAGACTCCCCGGGAGACATGATCCGGCGGACTCCGATCAAACGGGTTCTCTGTGTGGCGGAGAAGAATGACGCGGCCAAGTGCATCGCGGACATCATGTCCAACGGCAGAATGAGGAGGGTGAGTCTGTTCATGTGTTGATGGGTTTGGTCTTAGATGTGTGTGAGAGAGATATGGGTTTTTGTCTGTTTATTTCAGCTTCCAGTTGTCTTCTCATGACATAATTCTCTCACATCAACAAGGTGTGATTGTCTCTGTTTATCTCAGCTGTCTGTCTATAATAACCTGTCTGTCTGTTTCAGAGTGAGGGGCTGTCTGTCTGTCTATAATAACCTGTCTGTCTGTGTTTCAGAGTGAGGGGCTGTCTGTCTATAATAACCTGTCTGTCTGTGTTTCAGAGTGAGGGGCTGTCTGTCTATAATAACCTGTCTGTCTGTTTCAGAGTGAGGGGCTGGCTGTCTGTCTATAATAACCTGTCTGTCTGTGTTTCAGAGTGAGGGGCTGTCTGTCTATAATAACCTGTCTGTCTGTTTCAGAGTGAGGGGCTGTCTGTCTATAATAACCTGTCTGTCTGTTTCAGAGTGAGGGGCTGTCTGTCTATAATAACCTGTCTGTCTGTTTCAGAGTGAGGGGCTGTCTGTCTATAATAACCTGTCTGTCTGTGTTTCAGAGTGAGGGGCTGTCTGTCTGTCTATAATAACCTGTCTGTCTGTTTCAGAGTGAGGGGCTGTCTGTCTATAATAACCTGTCTGTCTGTTTCAGAGTGAGGGTCTGTCTGTCTGTCTATAATAACCTGTCTGTCTGTTTCAGAGTGAGGGGCTGTCTGTCTGTCTATAATAACCTGTCTGTCTGTTTCAGAGTGAGGGGCTGTCTGTCTGTCTATAATAACCTGTCTGTCTGTGTTTCAGAGTGAGGGGCTGTCTGTCTATAATAACCTGTCTGTCTGTTTCAGAGTGAGGGTCTGTCTGTCTATAATAACCTGTCTGTCTGTGTTTCAGAGTGAGGGTCTGTCTGTCTATAATAACCTGTCTGTCTGTTTCAGAGTGAGGGGCTGTCTGTCTGTCTATAATAACCTGTCTGTCTGTTTCAGAGTGAGGGGCTGTCTGTCTGTCTATAATAACCTGTCTGTCTGTTTCAGAGTGAGGGGCTGTCTGTCTATAATAACCTGTCTGTCTGTTTCAGAGTGAGGGTCTGTCTGTCTATAATAACCTGTCTGTCTGTTTTCAGAGTGAGGGGCTGTCTGTCTATAATAACCTGTCTGTCTGTTTCAGAGTGAGGGGCTGTCTGTCTGTCTATAATAACCTGTCTGTCTGTTTCAGAGTGAGGGGCTGTCTGTCTATAATAACCTGTCTGTCTGTGTTCAGAGTGAGGGTCTGTCTGTCTATAATAACCTGTCTGTCTGTTTCAGAGTGAGGGGCTGTCTGTCTATAATAACCTGTCTGTCTGTGTTTCAGAGTGAGGGGCTGTCTGTCTATAATAACCTGTCTGTCTGTTTCAGAGTGAGGGGCTGTCTGTCTATAATAACCTGTCTGTCTGTGTTTCAGAGTGAGGGGCTGTCTGTCTATAATAACCTGTCTGTCTGTTTCAGAGTGAGGGTCTGTCTGTCTGTCTATAATAACCTGTCTGTCTGTTTCAGAGTGAGGGGCTGTCTGTCTATAATAACCTGTCTGTCTGTGTTTCAGAGTGAGGGGCTGTCTGTCTATAATAACCTGTCTGTCTGTGTTTCAGAGTGAGGGGCTGTCTGTCTATAATAACCTGTCTGTCTGTGTTTCAGAGTGAGGGTCTGTCTGTCTGTCTATAATAACCTGTCTGTCTGTTTCAGAGTGAGGGGCTGTCTGTCTATAATAACCTGTCTGTCTGTGTTTCAGAGTGAGGGTCTGTCTGTCTATAATAACCTGTCTGTCTGTTTCAGAGTGAGGGGCTGTCTGTCTATAATAACCTGTCTGTCTGTTTCAGAGTGAGGGGCTGTCTGTCTATAATAACCTGTCTGTCTGTTTCAGAGTGAGGGTCTGTCTGTCTATAATAACCTGTCTGTCTGTTTCAGAGTGAGGGGCTGTCTGTCTATAATAACCTGTCTGTCTGTGTTTCAGAGTGAGGGGCTGTCTGTCTATAATAACCTGTCTGTCTGTTTCAGAGTGAGGGGCTG
>NW_025549364.1:45000-68909 GCF_905237065.1 Salmo salar | reverse complement strand
AATATCTAACTAAATACTTGTGTTCCCAGCTCCAACAGTAATATCTAACTAAATGCTTGTGTTTCTAGCTCCAACAGTAATATCTAACTAAATGCTTGTGTTCCCAGCTCCAACAGTAATATCTAACTAAATGCTTGTGTTTCTAGCTCCAACAGTAATATCTAACTAAATGCTTGTGTTTCTAGCTCCAACAGTAATATCTAACTAAATGCTTGTGTTCCCAGCTCCAACAGTAATATCTAACTAAATGCTTGTGTTTCTAGCTCCAACAGTGCAGTAATATCTAACTAAATGCTTGTGTTCCCAGCTCCAACAGTAATATCTAACTAAATGCTTGTGTTTCTAGCTCCAACAGTAATATCTAACTAAATGCTTGTGTTCCTAGCTCCAACAGTAATATCTAACTAAATGCTTGTGTTCCCAGCTCCAACAGTGCAGTAAAATCTAACTAAATGCTTGTGTTTCTAGCTCCAACAGTGCAGTAATATCTAACTAAATGCTTGTGTTTCTAGCTCCAACAGTAATATCTAACTAAATGCTTGTGTTTCTAGCTCCAACAGTGCAGTAATATCTAACTAAATGCTTGTGTTTCTAGCTCCAACAGTAATATCTAACTAAATGCTTGTGTTCCCAGCTCCAACAGTAATATCTAACTAAATGCTTGTGTTTCTAGCTCCAACAGTAATATCTAACTAAATGCTTGTGTTTCTAGCTCCAACAGTAATATCTAACTAAATGCTTGTGTTTCTAGCTCCAACGATGTCAGAGCAGCAGAATACATACAGATACAGTAGAATAGTATAGAATACAGTATATACATAGTAGAATATAATACAGTATATACATAATAGAATATATTACAGTATATACATAGTAGAATATAATACAGTATATACATAGTAGAATATAATACAGTATATACATAGTAGAATATATTACAGTATATACATAGTAGAATATATTACAGTATATACATAGTAGAATATATTACAGTATATACATAGTAGAATATATTACAGTATATACATAGTAGAATATAATACAGTATATACGTAGTAGAATATAATACAGTATATACATAGTAGAATATATTACAGTATATACATAGTAGAATATATTACAGTATATACATAGTAGAATATATTACAGTATATACATAGTAGAATATAATACAGTATATACATAGTAGAATATATTACAGTATATACATAGTAGAATATATTACAGTATATACATAGTAGAATATATTACAGTATATACATAGTAGAATATATTACAGTATATACATAGTAGAATATATTACAGTATATACATAGTAGAATATAATACAGTATATACATAGTAGAATATAATACAGTATATACATAGTAGAATATATTACAGTATATACATAGTAGAATATATTACAGTATATACATAGTAGAATATAATACAGTATATACATAGTAGAATATAATACAGTATATACATAGTAGAATATATTACAGTATATACATAGTAGAATATATTACAGTATATACATAGTAGAATATAATACAGTATATACATAGTAGAATATATTACAGTATATACATAGTAGAATATATTACAGTATATACATAGTAGAATATATTACAGTATATACATAGTAGAGATATATTACAGTATATACATAGTAGAATATAATACAGTATATACATAGTAGAATATAATACAGTATATACATAGTAGAATATATTACAGTATATACATAGTAGAATATAATACAGTATATACATAGTAGAATATAATACAGTATATACATAGTAGAATATATTACAGTATATACATAGTAGAATATAATACAGTATACACATAGTAGAATATATTACAGTATATACATAGTAGAATATAATAGAGTTTCCTAGGGAACAGGTCGGGTGTTATTCAGCTCCAGAGTTTCCTAGGGAACAGGCCGGGTGTTATTCAGCTCCAGAGTTTCCTAGGGAACAGGCCGGGTGTTATCCAGCTCCAGAGTTTCCTAGGGAACAGGCCGGGTGTTATCCAGCTCCAGAGTTTCCTAGGGAACAGGCCGGGTGTTATCCAGCTCCAGAGTTTCCTAGGGAACAGGCCGGGTGTTATCCAGCCCCAGAGTTTCCTAGGGAACAGGCCGGGTGTTATTCAGCTCCAGAGTTTCCTAGGGAACAGGCCGGGTGTTATTCAGCTCCAGAGTTTCCTAGGGAACAGGCCGGGTGTTATCCAGCTCCAGAGTTTCCTAGGGAACAGGCCGGGTGTTATCCAGCTCCAGAGTTTCCTAGGGAACAGGCCGGGTGTAATTCAGCTCCAGAGTTTCCTAGGGAACAGGCCGGGTGTCATCCAGCCCCAGAGTTTCCTAGGGAACAGGCCGGGTGTTATCCAGCTCCAGAGTTTCCTAGGGAACAGGCCGGGTGTTATCCAGCTCCAGAGTTTCCTAGGGAACAGGCCGGGTGTTATCCAGCCCCAGAGTTCCCTAGGGAACAGGCCGGGTGTTATCCAGCTCCAGAGTTTCCTAGGGAACAGGCCGGGTGTTATCCAGCTCCAGAGTTTCCTAGGGAACAGGCCGGTGTTATCCAGCCCCAGAGTTCCCTAGGGAACAGGCCGGGTGTTATCCAGCTCCAGAGTTTCCCTAGGGAACAGGCCGGGTGTTATCCAGCTCCAGAGTTTCCTGGGGGAACAGGCCGGGTGTTATCCAGCTCCAGAGTTTCCTAGGGAACAGGCCGGGTGTTATCCAGCCCCAGAGTTCCCTAGGGAACAGGCCGGGTGTTATCCAGCTCCAGAGTTTCCTAGGGAACAGGCCGGGTGTTATCCAGCTCCAGAGTTTCCTAGGGAACAGGCCGGGTGTTATCCAGCCCCAGAGTTCCCTAGGGAACAGGCCGGGTGTTATCCAGCTCCAGAGTTTCCTAGGGAACAGGCCGGGTGTTATCCAGCCCCAGAGTTCCCTAGGGAACAGGCCGGGTGTTATCCAGCTCCAGAGTTTCCTAGGGAACAGGCCGGGTGTTATAAAGTTAGGGTTCATAAAGTCTGACTGACTGAAGAGCAGCCCCCCGAGGCTGAGACGAACTTTACGTTCTTGACCACCCGATCGGCAGTTTTCCAAAACGCTGCCAGACACCAGGAATTCCACACGGGGGTTTGTACGCCCAGGGTAACACTACACCAGAAGGGTTGAAGCCGCGGGTGGGGAGCCCAGGGTTTGTACGCCCAGGGTAACACTACACCAGAAGGGTTGAAGCCGCGGGTGGGGAGCCCAGGGTTTGTACGCCCAGGGTAACACTACACCAGAAGGGTTGAAGCCGGGGTGGGGAGCCCAGGGTTTGTACGCCCAGGGTAACACTACACCAGAAGGGTTGAAGCCGTGGGTGGGGAGCCCAGGGTTTGTACGCCCAGGGTAACACTACACCAGAAGGGTTGAAGCCGGGGTGGGGAGCCCAGGGTTTGTACGCCCAGGGTAACACTACACCAGAAGGGTTGAAGCCGTCGGGGTGGGGAGCCCAGGGTTTGTACGCCCAGGGTAACACTACACCAGAAGGGTTGAAGCCGTCGGGGTGGGGAGAACGAGCAGGGTATAGAAAACACACACACACACACACATAGACAGGAGAAATCCGAGAGTCCTCTTTAACTACAGAATGAATTAAATCGACCCGAACGAGTTACTCACCTGAGGGCTTCCTGTCCAGCCCTCTTCTTCTGCCTCAGCGTTACCACCACCCCGCCGTACCCCGGAGGTGAACCGGCCCGTTCCGACCCCGTAGACGCTGACGTGGTACAGTCCGACCCGTCCTGGTCCGACCCCTTGGAGGTGGCATCTCCCAAGGAGGAGACGGGCAGGTCCAGTCCAGCCCCGGGGTTCTGGTAGTGTGGGGAACCCAGGCCGTAGACCCCCTGGATCGACAGCATGGCCTGGGGCTCCTGGCTGACCACCGGTGGGAGGGGTAGAGAGCCGGGCTGCAGCCCAGAAGCAGGTAGCGTGTCTGTGGGAGAAGTTGTTGGACAGGAAGCCCTTCGGCCTGAGACATGCAGCAGGCCGTGTCCATGTGGACCAACAACTCAGGGTCAGGACCTCTCTCTCCTCGTCTCGGCACCTCTCTGTCCTGTCTCAGCCCCTCTATGTCCTGTCTCAGCCCCTCTATGTCCTGTCTCAGTACCTCTCTGTCCTGTCTCGGCCCCTCTCTGTCCTGTCTCAGTCCCTCTCTGTCCTGTCTCAGCCCCTCTCTGTCCTCGTCTCGGCCCCTCTCTGTCCTGTCTCGGTCTCAGCCCCTCTCTGTCCTGTCTCGGCCCCTCTCTGTCCTGTCTCGGCCCCTCTCTGTCCTGTCTCAGCCCCTCTCTGTCCTGTCTCAGTACCTCTCTGTCCTGTCTCAGCCCCTCTCTGCCTTGTCTCAGCCCCTCTCTGCCTCTGTCTCAGTCCCTCTCTGTCCTGTCTCAGCCCCTCTCTGTCCTGTCTCAGCCCCTCTCTGTCCTGTCTCAGTACCTCTCTGTCCTGTCTCAGCCCCTCTCTGTCCTGTCTCAGCCCCTCTCTGTCCTGTCTCAGCCCCTCTCTGCCTCGTCTCAGCACCTCTCTGTCCTCTGTCTCAGCCCCTCTCTGTCCTGTCTCAGCCCCCTCTCTGTCCTGTCTCAGCCCCTCTCTGTCCTGTCTCAGCCCCTCTCTGCCTGTCTCAGCCCCTCTCTGTCCTGTCTCAGCCCCTCTCTCCCCTGTCTCAGCCCCTCTCTGTCCTGTCTCAGCCCCTCTCTGTCCTGTCTCAGCCCCTCTCTCCCCTGTCTCAGCCCCTCTCTGTCCTGTCTCAGCCCCTCTCTGTCCTGTCTCAGCCCCTCTCTCAAACCCTCCTTCGTTCTCACCCTCTCCCCTCTCCTCAGTCTCCAGCAGAAAAACAGGGGTCTGGTCTCCTTCCTCCTGTCCTTCCTCCTCCTCCTCTTCCTCTCCTCCACTCCTGTCACTACTAAAGCTGTCCTTATTCTCCTCAGAGCTTTCTTGGTCCTGTGTCTCCACGGTCAGATCAGAGAGTGACGACTCCAGCCTCTCGTCCCCAGCCAGGGCGTCGCTCTGCGGGGCAGAGTTATCAGGACAGAGAGGGTACACCTCTGGAAGGTCTGGCTCGGGGCAAAGCGCGACGGAAGGGGTGTGTATAAGACGCGAGCGTCGGTCCGTCCCCGTCGCGTGGTTTAGAGAACAGAAGATTCTTCCCAGCGCCGCTACCTCCTCTTCTTCCTCCCCGAGCTCCTCCTCGAACAGGAAGTTGACGACGTTCTGTTTCCTGCGTAGAGCTCGGTCCAAGCGGCGGGTGTACAGGTAACACAGATCCCCCCGGAAACACCTCTCCGTGTGAGCGAGAAGTTCCACCGCGGCTTCGTAGAACCACTCCTCGCATAATTCCGTCATGTTCTTCAGACGTTTGGCGAAACATTTCGCCGGTTTCCCTTTCATCAGCTGAGGGGTGTAAGACTGTCTCCTCCTCCTCCTCCTCCTCTCCCCTCCTCCTCGCCGCCGGGGTCGGAACCAGGAGGCGAGGAGTCTCTGTGTTTCCGGGACTCGGTGACGCAGTGTTGGCAGTGTGCTGCGTGGGGGTCTCGGCGGGGGCGGAGAAGGTACGAGGTGATCTGTCTCAGCAGGTCTCGGTGCTCGAAGATACTCTTCTCCATCGCTGCAAGCTCATTGGCCTTGTCCACCGCGTGGGCGGAGTAACAGCCCTGAGGCCCCGCCTCGCGCTGAAGCCCTTCCTCTGTCTGCAGAACGGACCGCGTGTACCTGGCAGGAAGGGGCACGACGGGAAGTTACAACAGATTGTAGCAGTAGTAGTGTGTGTGTCAGAGTGTGTGTTAGTGTGTGTGTGTCAGAGTGAGTGTGTGTGTGTCTGTGTGTGTCTGTGTGTCAGAGTGTGTGTGTGTGTGTGTCAGTGTGTGTGTGTCAGTGTGAGTGTGTGTGTGTGTGTGTGTGTGTCAGAGTGAGTGAGTGAGTGAGTGAGTGTGTGTGTGTGTGTGTCAGTGTGTGTGTCAGAGTGTGTCTCAGAGTGTGTGTGTGTGTGTGTGTCAGAGTGTGTGTGTGTGTCAGAGTGAGTGTGTGTGTGTGTGTGTGTGTGTATAGTGTGTGTGTGTCAGAGTGTGTGTGTGTGTGTGTAAGTGTGTGTGTTAGTGTGTGTGTGTCAGAGTGAGTGTGTGTGTGTCTGTGTGTGACTGTGTGTCAGAGTGTGTGTGTGTGTGTCAGTGTGTGTGTGTCAGTGTGAGTGTGTGTGTGTGTCAGAGTGTGTGGTGTCAGAGAGTGTGTGTGTGTGTGTGTGTCTGTGTGTCAGAGTGTGTGTGTGTGTGTGCAGTGTGAGTGTGTGTCAGACTGTGTGTGTGTGTGTGTGTGTGCAGAGTGTGTGTGTGTCAGAGTGTGTGTGTCAGAGTGTGTCTCAGAGTGTGTGTGTGTGTCAGAGTGTGTGTGTGTGTGTCAGAGTGAGTGTGTGTGTGTGTGTGTCAAAGTGTGTGTGTCTGTGTGTGTGTGTGTGTGTCTGTGTGTGTGTTAGAGTGTGTGTGTGTGTCAGAGTGAGTGTGTGTCAGAGTGTGTGTGTCAGAGTGTGTCTCAGAGTGTGTGTGTGTGTCAGAGTGTGTGTGTGTGTGTCAGAGTGAGTGTGTGTGTGTGTGTGTGTCAAAGTGTGTGTGTCTGTGTGTGTGTGTGTGTGTGTGTGTGTCTGTGTGTGTGTGTGTGTATAGTGTGTGTATCTCTCCTCTTACTCCAGGTCTCGTAGCTTCCTCTGCAGCTCGCGGGCGAAGGCCCGTCGGTTTCCGGTCTTCAGGAGCTCGGAGGCTCGTGAGAAGCGGAGCGACAGCTCCTGGAACTGCTGCATGATCTTCCTCTCGTCGGCGGAGACGTACGCCATGCAGAACGGGCGGACGAAACCCCGGGCCTCCAGGTCGTACAGAGTCAGGTGGTGGACGTAGGCGAACGCTCCTTCCTTAGAGTCGCCCAGCACCACACGGGAGTCCTCCACAAAACTACAAGGGGAGCAGGAGTAGAGCAGAAATATTATACAGTCAGGGTGGAGTAGAGCAGAAATATTATACAATCAGGGTGGAGTAGAGCAGAAATATTATACAGTCAGGGTGGAGTAGAGCAGAAATATTATACAGTCAGGGTGGAGTAGAGCAGAAATATAATACAGTCAGGGTGGAGTAGAGCAGAAATATTATACAATCAGGGTGGAGTAGAGCAGAAATATTATACAATCAGGGTGGAGTAGAGCAGAAATATTATACAATCATGGTGGAGTAGAGCAGAAATATAACACAATCAGGGTGGAGTAGAGCAGAAATATTATACAGTCAGGGTGGAGTAGAGCAGAAATATTATACAGTCAGGGTGGAGTAGAGCAGAAATATTATACAGTCAGGGTGGAGTAGAGCAGAAATATTATACAATCAGGGTGGAGTAGAGCAGAAATATTATACAGTCAGGGTGGAGTAGAGCAGAAATATTATACAGTCAGGGTGGAGTAGAGCAGTAATATAATACAGTCAGGGTGGAGTAGAGCAGAAATATTATACAGTCAGGGTGGAGTAGACCAGAAATATTATACAGTCAGGGTGGAGTAGAGCAGAAATATTATACAATCAGGGTGGAGTAGAGCATAAATATTATACAGTCAGGGTGGAGTAGAGCAGAAATATTATACAGTCAGGGTGGAGTAGAGCAGAAATATTATACAATCAGGGTGGAGTAGAGCAGAAATATTATACAATCAGGGTGGAGTAGAGCAGAAATATTATACAATCAGGGTGGAGTAGAGCAGAAATATTATACAGTCAGGGTGGAGTAGAGCAGAAATATTATACAGTCAGGGTGGAGTAGAGCAGAAATATTATACAGTCAGGGTGGAGTAGAGCAGAAATATTATACAATCAGGGTGGAGTAGAGCAGAAATATTATACAGTCAGGGTGGAGTAGAGCAGAAATATTATACAGTCAGGGTGGGGTAGAGCAGAAATATTATACAATCAGGTTGGAGTAGAGCAGAAATATTATACAATCAGGGTGGAGTAGAGCAGAAATATTATACAGTCAGGGTGGAGTAGAGCAGAAATATTATACAATCAGGGTGGAGTAGAGCAGAAATATTATACAATCAGGGTGGAGTAGAGCAGAAATATTATACAGTCAGGGTGGAGTAGAGCAGAAATATAACACAATCAGGGTGGAGTAGAGCAGAAATATTATACAATCAGGGTGGAGTAGAGCAGAAATATAATACAATCAGGGTGGAGTAGAGCAGAAATATTATACAATCAGGGTGGAGTAGAGCAGAAATATAATACAATCAGGGTGGAATAGAGCAGAAATATTATACAATCAGGGTGGAGTAGAGCAGAAATATAATACAATCAGGGGTGGAGTAGAGCAGAAATATTATACAATCGGGGTGGAGTAGAGCAGAAATATTAAACAATCGGGGTGGAGTAGAGCAGAAATATAATACAATCAGGGTAGAGTAGAGCAGAAATATTATACAATCAGGGTGGAGTAGAGCAGAAATATAATACAATCAGGGTGGAGTAGAGCAGAAATATTATACAGTCAGGGTGGAGTAGAGCAGACATATTATACAATCAGGGTGGAGTAGAGCAGAAATATTATACAATCAGGGTGGAGTAGAGCAGAAATATTATACAGTCAGGGTGGAGTAGAGCAGAAATATTATACAGTCAGGGTGGAGTAGAGCAGAAATATTATACAATCAGGGTGGAGTAGAGCAGAAATATTATACAGTCAGGGTGGAGTAGAGCAGAAATATTATACAGTCGGGGTGGAGTAGAGCAGAAATATTAAACAATCGGGGTGGAGTAGAGCAGAAATATAATACAATCGGGGTGGAGTAGAGCAGAAATATTATACAATCAGGGTGGAGTAGAGCAGAAATATTATACAGTCAGGGTGGAGTAGAGCAGAAATATAACACAATCAGGGTGGAGTAGAGCAGAAATATTATACAATCAGGGTGGAGTAGAGCAGAAATATAATACAATCAGGGTGGAGTAGAGCAGAAATATTATACAATCAGGGTGGAGTAGAGCAGAAATATAATACAATCAGGGTGGAGTAGAGCAGAAATATTATACAATCAGGGTGGAGTAGAGCAGAAATATTATACAGTCAGGGTGGAGTAGAGCAGAAATATTATACAGTCAGGGTGGAGTAGAGCAGACATATTATACAATCAGGGTGGAGTAGAGCAGAAATATAATACAGTCAGGGTGGAGTAGAGCAGAAATATTATACAGTCAGGGTGGAGTAGAGCAGAAATATTATACAGTCAGGGTGAAGTAGAGCAGAAATATTATACAATCAGGGGTGGAGTAGAGCAGAAATATTATACAATCAGGGTGGAGTAGAGCAGAAATATTATACAATCAGGGTGGAGTAGAGCAGAAATATTATACAATCAGGGTGGAGTAGAGCAGAAATATTATACAATCAGGGTGGAGTAGAGCAGAAATATTATACAATCAGGGTGGAGTAGAGCAGAAATATTATACAGTCAGGGTGGAGTAGAGCAGAAATATTATACAGTCAGGGTGGAGTAGAGCAGAAATATTATACAGTCAGGGTGGAGTAGAGCAGAAATATTATACAGTCAGGGTGGAGTAGAGCAGAAATATTATACAATCAGGGTGGAGTAGAGCAGAAATATTATACAATCAGGGTGGAGTAGAGCAGAAATATTATACAGTCAGGGTGGAGTAGAGCAGAAATATTATACAGTCAGGGTGGAGTAGAGCAGAAATATTATACAATCAGGGTGGAGTAGAGCAATAATATTATACAATCAGGGTGGAGTAGAGCAGAAATATTACACAATCAGGGTGGAGTAGAGCAGAAATATTACACAATCAGGGTGGAGTAGAGCAGAAATATTATACAGTCAGGGTGGAGTAGAGCAGAAATATAATACAGTCAGGGTGGAGTAGAGCAGAAATATAATACAATCAGGGTGGAGTAGAGCAGAAATATTATACAATCAGGGTGGAGTAGAGCAGAAATATAACACAATCAGGGTGGAGTAGAGCAGAAATAAAATACAGTCAGGGTGGAGTAGAGCAGAAATATTATACAATCAGGGTGGAGTAGAGCAGAAATATAATACAATCAGGGTGGAGTAGAGCAGAAATATTATACAATCAGGGTGGAGTAGAGCAGAAATATTATACAGTCAGGGTGGAGTAGAGCAGAAATATTATACAATCAGGGTGGAGTAGAGCAGAAATATTATACAGTCAGGGTGGAGTAGAGCAGAAATATTATACAATCAGGGTGGAGTAGAGCAGAAATATTATACAATCAGGGTGGAGTAGAGCAGAAATATTATACAATCAGGGTGGAGTAGAGCAGAAATATTATACAATCAGGGTGGAGTAGAGCAGAAATATTATACAGTCAGGGTGGAGTAGAGCAGAAATATTATACAATCAGGGTGGAGTAGAGCAGAAATATTATACAATCAGGGTGGAGTAGAGCAGAAATATTATACAATCAGGGTGGAGTAGAGCAGAAATATTATACAATCAGGGTGGAGTAGAGCAGAAATATTATACAGTCAGGGTGGAGTAGAGCAGAAATATTATACAATCAGGGGTGGAGTAGAGCAGAAATATAATACAATCAGGGTGGAGTAGAGCAGAAATATAATACAATCAGGGTGGAGTAGAGCAGAAATATTATACAGTCAGGGGTGGAGTAGAGCAGAAATATTATACAATCAGGGTGGAGTAGAGCAGAAATATAATACAATCAGGGTGGAGTAGAGCAGAAATATTATACAATCAGGGTGGAGTAGAGCAGAAATATAATACAATTAGGGTGGAGTAGAGCAGAAATATTATACAATCAGGGTGGAGTAGAGCAGAAATATTATACAATCAGGGTGGAGTAGAGCAGAAATATAATACAATTAGGGTGGAGTAGAGCAGAAATATTAAACAATAGAACAGAAAACCATTACAGGAGAAGAGAAAATAATAGAATTAGAGTAGAATATAATAGAATAACAAAAATATAGTAGTATATAATATAAAACAGAACAGAATAGAATTAGAGTATAATATAATAGAATGTAACAGAAACTATTTAGAGTAGAATATAATAGAATTAGAGTATAATAATATAATGAGTAGAATATAATAGAATGTAACAGAAACTATTTAGAGTAGAATATAATAGAATTAGAGTATAATATAATAGAAATGTAACAGAAACTATTTAGAGTAGAATATAATAGAATTAGAGTATAATAATATAATGAGTAGAATATAATTGAATGTAACAATCTATTTAGAGTAGAAAATAATAGAATTAGAGTATAATATAATAGAAAATAATTAGGACAGAATAGAATGAGTAGAAAATAACAGAATGTAACAGAAACTATTTAGAGTAGAAAATAATAGAATTAGAGTAGAATATAATAGAATAATAAAAATATAGTAGTATATAATATAAAACAGAACAGAATAGAATTAGAGTAGAATATAATAGAATGTAACAATCTATTTAGAGTAGAATATAATAGAATTAGAGTAGAATAATATAATGAGTAGAATATAATAGAATGTAACAGAAACTATTTAGAGTAGAAAATAATAGAATTAGAGTATAATATAATAGAATGTAACAGAAACTATTTAGAGTAGAATATAATAGAATTAGAGTATAATAATATAATGAGTAGAATATAATTGAATGTAACAATCTATTTAGAGTAGAAAATAATAGAATTAGAGTATAATATAATAGAAAATAATTAGGACAGAATAGAATGAGTAGAAAATAACAGAATGTAACAGAAACTATTTAGAGTGAAAATAATAAAATTAGAGTAGAATATAATAGAATAACAAAAATATAGTAGTATATAATATAAAACAGAACAGAATAGAATTAGAGTAGAATATAATAGAATGTAACAATCTATTTAGAGTAGAATATAATAGAATTAGAGTAGAATAATATAATGAGTAGAATATAATAGAATGTAACAGAAACTATTTAGAGTAGAATATAATAGGATATCATTAGAGTACAACACACATAAAATAGGATATCATTAGAATACAATACAAATATCAGTAGAGTACAATAAAACATATACAATAGGCTATCATTAGAGTAGAATAAAACATACAATAAGATATCATTAGAGTAGAATAAAACATACAGTAGGATATAATTAGAGTAGAATAAAACATACAATAGGATATCATTAGAGTAGAATAAAACAAACAATAGGATATCATTAGAGTAGAATGAAACATAAAGTAGGATATCATTAGAGTAGAATAAAACATACAATAGGATATCATTAGAGTACAATAAAACATACAATAGGATATCATTAGAGTAGAATAAAACAAAGTAGGATATCATTAGAGTACAAAAGGATATCATTAGATTAATAAAACATACAATAGGATATCATTAGAGTAGAATAAAACATACAATAGGATATCATTAGAGTAGAATAAAACATGAAGTAGTATATCATTAGAGTAGAATTAAACATGAAGTAGGATATCATTAGAGTAGAGAACAATAAAACATACAATAGGATATCATTAGAGTAGAGAACAATAAAACATACAGTAGGATATCATTAGAGTAGAAAAAAAACATACAATAGGATATCATTAGAGTAGAATAAAACATACAATAGGATATCATTAGAGTAGACAAAATACAAAGTAGGATATCATTAGAGTAGAATAAAACAAAGTAGGATATCATTAGAGTACAATAACAAATAGGATATCATTAGAGTAGAATAAAACAAAGTAGAATATCATTAGAGTAGAATAAAACATACAATAGGATATCATTAGAGTAGAATAAAACATAAAGTAGGATATCATTAGAGTAGAATAAAACATACAATAGGATATCATTAGAGTAGAATAAAACATAAAGTAGGATATCATTAGAGTAGAATAAAACATACAATAGGATATCATTAGAGTAGAATAAAACATACAGTAGGATATCATTAGAGTAGAATAAAACATACAGTAGGATATCATTAGAGTAGAATAAAACATACAATAGGATATCATTAGAGTAGAATAAAACATACAATAGGATATCATTAGAGTAGAATAAAACATAAAGTAGGATATCATTAGAGTAGAATACAATAGGATATCATTAGAGTAGAATAAAACAAAGTAGGATATCATTAGAGTACAATACAATAGGATATCATTAGAGTAGAATAAAACAAAGTAGAATATCATTAGAGTAGAATAAAACATACAATAGGATATCATTAGAGTAGAATAAAACATAAAGTAGGATATCATTAGAGTAGAATAAAACATACAATAGGATATCATTAGAGTACAATACATATACAATTGGATATCATTAGAGTAGAATAAAACATACAATAGGATATCATTAGAGTAGAATAAAACATAAAGTAGGATATCATTAGAGTAGAATAAAACATACAATAGGATATCATTAGAGTAGAATAAAACATAAAATAGGATATCATTAGAGTAGAATAAAACAAAGTAGGATATCATTAGAGTACAATAAAACATACAATAGGATATCATTAGAGTACAATAAAACATACAAATAGGATATCATTAGAGTACAATACAATAGGATATCATTAGAGTAGAATAAAACATACAATAGGATATCATTAGAGTACAATAGGATATCATTAGAGTAGAATAAAACATACAATAGGATATCATTAGAGTACAATAGGATATCATTAGAGTAGAATAAAACATACAATAGGATATCATTAGAGTAGAATAAAACATAAAGTAGGATATCATTAGAGTAGAATACAAATACAATAGGATATCATTAGAGTAGAATAAAACATACAATAGGATATCATTAGAGTACAATAGGATATCATTAGAGTAGAATAAAACATACAGTAGGATATCATTAGAGTAGAATAAAACAAACAATAGGATATCATTAGAGTAGAATAAAACATAAAGTAGGATATCATTAGAGTAGAATACAAATACAATAGGATATCATTAGAGTAGAATAAAACATACAATAGGATATCATTAGAGTAGACAATAAAACATACAATAGGATATCATTAGAGTAGACAATAAAACATACAATAGGATATCATTAGAGTAGAATAAAACATACAATAGGATATCATTAGAGTAGAATAAAACATACAGTAGGATATCATTAGAGTACAATACAATAGGATATCATTAGAGTAGAATAAAACATACAATAGGATATCATTAGAGTAGAATAAAACATACAATAGGATATCATTAGAGTAGAATAAAACATAAAGTAGGATATCATTAGAGTAGAATAAAACATACAATAGGATATCATTAGAGTAGAATAAAACATAAAGTAGGATATCATTAGAGTAGAATAAAACATACAATAGGATATCATTAGAGTAGAATAAAACATACAATAGGATATCATTAGAGTAGAATAAAACATACAATACGATATCATTAGGTAGAATAAAACATACAATAGGATATCATTAGAGTAGAATAAAACATACAGTAGGATATCATTAGAGTACAATACAATAGGATATCATTAGAGTAGAATAAAACATAAAGTAGGATATCATTAGAGTAGAATAAAACATACAATAGGATATCATTAGAGTAGAATAAAACATAAAGTAGGATATCATTAGAGTAGAATAAAACATACAATAGGATATCATTAGAGTAGAATAAAACATAAAATAGGATATCATTAGAGTAGAATAAAACATACAATAGGATATCATTAGAGTAGAATAAAACATAAAGTAGGATATCATTAGAGTAGAATAAAACATACAATAGGATATCATTAGAGTAGAATACAAATACAATAGGATATCATTAGAGTAGAAACATACAATAGGATATCATTAGAGTAGAATAAAACATACAATAGGATATCATTAGAGTAGAATAAAAACATAAAGTAGGATATCATTAGAGTAGAGTACAAATACAATAGGATATCATTAGAGTAGAATAAAACATACAATAGGATATCATTAGAGTAGAATAAAACATACAATAGGATATCATTAGAGTAGAATAAAACATACAATAGGATATCATTAGAGTACAATACAATAGGATATCATTAGAGTAGAATAAAACATACAATAGGATATCATTAGAGTAGAATAAAACATGAAGTAGTATATCATTAGAGTAGAATAAAACATACAATAGGATATCATTAGAGTAGAATAAAACATACAATAGGATATCATTAGAGTAGAATAAAACATAAGTAGGATATCATTAGAGTAAAAACAATAGGATATCATTAGAGTAGAATAAAACATACAAGTAGGATATCATTAGAGTAGAACAATACAATAGGATATCATTAGAGTAGAATAAAACATACAATAGGATATCATTAGAGTAGAATAAAACATCAAGTAGGATATCATTAGAGTAGAATAAAACATACAATAGGATATCATTAGAGTAAAACTACAATAGGATATCATTAGAGTAGAATAAAACATACAATAGGATATCATTAGAGTAGAATAAAACATACAATAGGATATCATTAGAGTAGAATAAAACATACAATAGGATATCATTAGAGTATAAACAAGTAGGATATCATTAGAGTACAATACAATAGGATATCATTAGAGTAGAATAAAACATAAAGTAGGATATCATTAGAGTACAACATACAATAGGATATCATTAGAGTAGAATAAAACATAAAGTAGGATATCATTAGAGTACAATAAAAAACAATAGGATATCATTAGAGTAGAATAAAACATACAGTAGGATATCATTAGAGTAGAATAAAACATACAATAGGATATCATTAGAGTAGAATAAAACATAAAGTAGGATATCATTAGAGTAGAATAAAACATAGCAATAGGATATCATTAGAGTAGAATAAAACATACAATAGGATATCATTAGAGTAGAATAAAACATACAATAGGATATCATTAGAGTAGAATAAAACATACAGTAGGATATCATTAGAGTAGAATAAAACATACAATAGGATATCATTAGAGTAGAATAAAACATAAGTAGGATATCATTAGAGTACAATACAATAGGATATCATTAGAGTAGAATAAAACAAAGTAGAATATCATTAGAGTAGAATAAAACATACAATAGGATATCATTAGAGTAGAATAAAACATACAGTAGGATATCATTAGAGTAGAATAAAACATACAATAGGATATCATTAGAGTAGAATAAAACATACAATAGGATATCATTAGAGTAGAATAAAACATACAATAGGATATCATTAGAGTACAATAATGGATATCATTAGAGTAGAATACAACATACAATAGGATATCATTAGAGTATAATACAATAGAATATCATTAGAGTAGAATACAACATACAATAGGATATCATTAGAGTACAATAGGATATCATTAGAGTAGAATAAAACATACAATAGGATATCATTAGAGTAGAATAAAACATACAGTAGGATATCATTAGAGTAGAATAAAACATACAATAGGATATCATTAGAGTAGAATAAAACATACAGTAGGATATCATTAGAGTACAATAAAACATACAATAGGATATCATTAGAGTAGAATAAAACAACAGTAGGATATCATTAGAGTACACATACAATAGGATATCATTAGAGTAGAATAAAACATACAATAGGATATCATTAGAGTACAATACAGAGGATATCATTAGAGTAGAATAAAACATACAGTAGATAGTCATTTACAAGTCATTCGAATCCAATTACAGTAGGAATGCATGCAATAGGATATCATTACGTCAGTGAATAAATAAAGAAGATATCATTAGAGCAATACAGAACTTACAGTAGATATCATTAGAAGTAGGATACAGTCGTGATATCTTAGATACAACGATATCATTAGGTAGAGTACAAATAGGATATCATTAGAGTAGAATAAAACATACAATAGGATATCATAGAGTATACAAAGGATATCTTAGAGTACAATAGGATATCATTAGAGTAGAATAAAACATACAATAGGATGTATCTAGAGTTACGAACAGGATATCTTAGTAGAATACAATAGGATATCATTAGAGTAGAATAAAACATACAGTAGGATAGTCTAGGATATCATAGAAACCTACAACAGGATATCATTAGAGCATACAATAGGATATCATTAGAGTAGAATAAAACATAAAGTAGGATATCATTAGAGTTAAAAGGATATCTTAGAGAATACAAAATAGGATATCATTAGAGTAGAATAAAACATACAATAGGATATCATGTATCGTAGAGTACGAAGTAAAGTACAATAGGATATCATTAGAGTAGAATAAAACATACAATAGGACTTCTTATCTAGATACTTAGATACAATAGGATATCATTAGAGTAGAATAAAACATACAATAGGATATCGTAGATTCAGGCTACAAAGTAGGATATCATTAGAGTAGAATAAAACATACAGTAGGACTATCTATTAGAGTCTAAACAAGGATATCATTGTAGAGAATACAATACAGGATATCATTAGAGTAGAATAAAACATACAGTAGGATAGCATAGAGTATCTAGGCACAACTAGAGTACAATAGGATATCATTAGAGTAGAATACAACAAAGTAGGATTTGGGCATCCGCTCGGCCGGCAGGGGTGCCCCACCAATCTAGAGGCCTCTCAGTAGAATACAATAGGATATCATTAGAGTAGAATAAAACATACAGTAGGATATCGTTAGGTAGAGTAACCGTACAAAGAGAATATCATTGAGTAGAATACAATAGGATATCATTAGAGTAGAATAAAACATAGTGCAGTAGGACTATCGATGGTAGTACAACATACAATAGGATATCATTAGAGTAGAATAAAACACACAGCAGGGGATATCATTGAGTCGTAGACGGTAGAGTAGTTAGAGTAGAGTACAATAGGATATCATTAGAGTAGAATAAAACATACAATAGGATATCTATAGAGTCCACGAATAAAACAAATAGGATATCATTAGAGTAGAATAAAACATACTAGGATCATTAGAATAGAGTACAAAGTAGGATATCATTAGAGTAGAATACAACAGACAGTAAGGACATAAGTCATAGTATCAGGTGTACGAATAGAAATACAATAGGATATCATTAGAGTAGAATAAAACAACAGTAGGATATCATTAGGTTTAGAAGTAGAGTACAAATAGGATATCATTAGAGTAGAATAAAACAGAAGTAGGATATCATTATAGGTCCTAAACCAGGTAGAGTACAATAGGATATCATTAGAGTAGAATAAAACATAAAGTGGACAGCAACGTGTATCTAGGTAGAACTTGGAGTAGAATACAATAGGATATCAATAGAGTAGAATGAAAACAGAAGTAGGACAGCTACGAGTCATCTAGGAAAGTGTAAACTAGGCCCAGAGTACAAATAGGATATCATTAGAGTAGAATACAACAGTACAATAGGATCTAGGTAGGGTGCCCTACGAACAGCTTGTAAAGTACAATAGGATATCATTGAGAGTAGAATAAAACAAAGTAGGATATCAATATTTAGAGTGCTAAAACAAAGATACAATAGGATATCATTAGAGTAGAATAAAACATACAGTAGGATATCCATAGGGTCTAGAATAAGCTACAATAGGATATCATTAGAGTAGAATAAAACATGAAGTAGGATATCATTGAGCGTGGAATCGAGCCCACGAATAGTTGTAAGAGTACAAAGTAGGATATCATTAGATAGAATAAAACATATCAATAGGATCTATCTAGGCACTAAGAGTAGATACAAATAGGATATCATTAGAGTAGAATAAAACATAAAGTAGGATCTATTAGGAAAAGTGGAGTACAATAGGATATCATTAGAGTAGAATACAACAACAGTAGGATTCATAACAATAGTACAAAACTAGGATATCATTAGAGTAGAATAAAACATACAATAGGATACTATCTAGAGTAACGGTGGCTCTTAGTAGAAGTACAAATAGGATATCATTAGAGTACAATAAAACAGACAGTAGGTTATTAGATACAATACAATAGGATATCATTGAGTAAGTACAATAGGATATCATTAGAGTATAATACAACAACAATAGGAACATGTAGAGTAAGCCACATAAAAGGATATCATTGGTGGAGTACAATAGGATATCATTGAGTAGAATAAAACATACACGTAGGACATCATTAGAGTCGTATATCTAGGGTAACTAAACGCCAATACAATAGGATATCATTAGAGTAGAATAAAACATACAGTAGGATATCATTGAGGTATGCTTAGGGTCCTCGAATTTAAACAATAGGATATCATTAGAGTAGAATAAAACATACAGTAGGATAGGTCATTAGAGTAAAATAACATACAACGAGGTATCAATTAGGTAGAATAAAACATCAATAGGATATCATTAGAGTAGAATAAAACAACAGTAGGATATCATTACTCTATTTAAACAGTTCTGTAGAGTACAAATAGGATATCATTAGAGTAGAATAAAACATAAGTAGGACTATCGTGGGATAGGGGTACCAAAATAGGATATCATTGGTAGACTACAAATAGGATATCATTAGAGTAGAATAAAACATACAGTAGACTAAATCCTACAAATTGGTAGAGTACAATAGAATATCATTAGAGTAGAATAAAACAACAGTAGGATCAGTAGGGTGCCCTACGAACCAGATACAATAGGATATCATTAGAGTAGAATACAACAGATAAGTAGGAAGTATACCTCTGGGCATCCGCTGTCGGTAGGTGCCCGGGCCTAACTGAGGCCTTTGTAGAGTAAACAATAGGATATCATTAGAGTAGAATAAACATGACAGTAGGAAGTATGATCATTAGGGTCCATACGAACAGGCCTTGGTAGAGTACAATAGGATATCATTAGAGTAGAATAAAACATACAAGTAGGATAGCTACTAGTACAGTGGGTATCTAGATACGAAGGGCCTTGGTGAGTACAATAGGATATCATTAGAGTAGAGCATAAAACATACAATAGGATTACAGTCTGTATCCGCTGTAGGGGTGCCTACAAAATTGGTGATACAACATAGGATATCATTAGAGTAGAATAAAACAGATGCAATAGATATGAGTCATTAGAGTACAACAGCTTAAGTACAAATAGGATATCATTAGAGTAGAATACAAAAGACATAGATACAGGATAGAGTGCCCAAATAGGATATCATTGAATACAAATAGGATATCATTAGAGTAGAATACAACATACAGTAGGGACAGCTACTTTTCTGAGTGTATCTTAGACCAACAGGTATCCTTAGAGTAGAGTACAACAATAGAGATATCATTAGAGTAGAATAAAACATACAGTAGGATACCTGCCTACACAGGTTAGAGTACAATAGGATATCATTAGAGTGATTACAACATACAGTAGGACACTACTGGTCGTTATCCGTAGGGTACCCTACTAACGAGGCTTGTAGAGTACAATAGGATATCATTAGAGTAGAATACAACATACAGTAGGATAGCTAGAGTCATCGTAGGGTGCCCTACGAAGCCTTGGTAGAGTACAATAGGATATCATTAGAGTAGAATACAACAGACAGTAGGACAGCTACCTGAGTCGTGGGTATCCGCTGCCGGTAGGGTGCCCTACGAAAACGAGGCCGTAGAGTACAATAGGATATCATTAGAGTAGAATACAACAGACAGTAGGACAGCTACCTGGTCGTGGTATCCGCTGCGGTAGGGTGCACTACGAACGAGGCCTTGGTAGAGTACAATAGGATATCATTAGAGTAGAATACAACAGACAGTAGGACAGCTACCTGAGTCTATCTGCGTAGGTGCCCTGAACGAGGCCTTGGTAGAGTACAATAGGATATCATTAGAGTAGAATACAACAGACAGTAGGACAGCTACCTGAGTCGTGGATCCGTGCGGTAGGGTGCCCTACGAACGAGGGCCTTGGTAGAGTACAATAGGATATCATTAGAGTAGAATACAACAGACAGTAGGACAGCTACCTGAGTCGTAGGTATCCGCTGCCGGTAGGGGTGCCCTACGAACAAGGCCTTGGTAGAGCACAATAGGATATCATTAGAGTAGAATACAACAGACAGTAGGACAGCTACCTGAGTCGTGGGTATCCGCTGCCGGTAGGGTGCCCTACTGAACGAGGCCTTGGTAGAGTACAATAGGATATCATTAGAGTAGAATACAACAGACAGTAGGACAGCTACCTGAGTCGTGGGTATCCGCTGCCGGTGGGGTGCCCTACGAACGAGGCCTTGGTAGAGTACAATAGGATATCATTAGAGTAGAATACAACAGACAGTAGGACAGCTACCTGAGTCGTGGGTATCCGCTGCCGGTAGGGTGCCCTACGAACGAGGCCTGGTAGTCAACAGACATGATCCTCAGACTGAAGTAGTTCAGGTCAAAGGTCCCGAACACTTTTGGGTCATCAGGTATGGTGAGCAGAGGCTGGGGGCCCACCTGGAGGAGAGGAAAACACACAAGGGTGAGCTCATCACACACACACACACACACACACACACACACACACGCACGGCACCGACCTGCTCGGAGAACTCTGATATGAGGATGAAGTCCTTAGTGAACTTGGCGTACGAGGTCTTGGTCCAGGGGTTGGCGTTGTTGTTCGATGGGAACAGAGGGACAGAGAATTCCTCTGGTACCACCCGGGGTCGGGGTACCCTACCTCCCCAAAATCATCCTCTTTAGTAAACGCCACCACATCTGGGGCACCAATCATTTTCTCTGGACCGGGCGGGCCAGGGGGTCAGCTATGACATCAGAGGAAGTCCATCCACTAGGCTAGCTGTCTGTCTGTCTGTCTGTCTGTCTGTTTCTTCCCTGATAGCCAGTCTGTCTGTCTGTCGGTCTGTATCCCTCTACTGGCTGGGAGTAACAGTCCATGACACTGACGGTTGTCTCTGTCCCCGACATCAACATGACATCTGACCAAAGTCTGTCTGTCTGTTATACCTGTCTGTCTGTCTGTCTGTACCGCTGTAATATAAACAATAACACTTAACACCGGGGACTATCTATCTGGCTCGGTCCCCCGGCTCCGTCCCCCGTACAGTACCGACGTCAGACGATGCAAAACGGAACACGACCGTATCCCCCCATCAATGACACATTGCTCGTCCGGGAATCGTGCACCGTTACCGGGTAATATCGGCAGTGGGAACGTCATGTACTGGTATATATAAAAGTCCCAGTAGTTAATACAGTGAAAGTATTTGATGTAAAATGTACATCATGACCGTCGCCATATTTACTCCGCTGGTACTAACCACCTGACCAGCTCACATAAGGAAGTAGCTAGCTGTCCTAAAATTACAAACCCCCCTAATGTTACACATTCAACATAATTTAAAATTATAAATCACAATTTCAATCTTGAAAATAGATACTTCACGTAGTATTTTGGCGTAAAATTAAAGGACATCGAATAAAAAAAATATTCACACGAACAGGACGTGTTTTTACGACCGTTGTTTTTACGACAGCTGTTTTACGATAGTTGTTTTACGACAGTAGTTTTTACGACAGTTGTTGACAGGCGCGGAATTTGTAAAATCCATAACATCAAATTTAGCTGCCGTTTAATCAACCCCTTTCAGTTGTCAAAAAATAGTTTTAAAAACAACTTATTTATTGGCAGATTGGATCCACGTTACATCGTACATTGCGGTTAGGTGATTAGGAAAAGTGTTAAAAGTTAAGTTTCGGCAACTTCAGGTTTGAAGTTTGACATGACTTAGCTAGCTACTCCCATCAAGCTAACTGACATGTGAGATCTGGACAGTTTTATGAATAAATAACAGTTTGTAACAACAATTCTGGAGATAAATTTGACTAATGTTAGCTTGGTGTTAGCTGAGCACGACGTGTTTAATTAACGTTATGACATGTGTAGCTCCAATGCGTCCTGGCTAAGCTAGGCTAAGCTAAGCTAGGCTAGGCTAAGCTATGCTGATACACCATCTGACTAAGGCTCTGTTCACATCCGGACGACCGTTAACGTTACGGTTCCAGATCCACAGAGGGTTTCGCGTTACCGGGTATAAGAGGACAGACTCCCCGGGAGACATGATCCGGCGGACTCCGATCAAACGGGTTCTCTGTGTGGCGGAGAAGAATGACGCGGCCAAGTGCATCGCGGACATCATGTCCAACGGCAGAATGAGGAGGGTGAGTCTGTTCATGTGTTGATGGGTTTGGTCTTAGATGTGTGTGAGAGAGATATGGCTTTTTTGTCTGTTTATTTCAGCTTCCAGTTGTCTTCTCATGACATAATTCTCTCACATCAACAAGGTGTGATTGTCTCTGTTTATCTCAGCTGTCTGTCTATAATAACCTGTCTGTCTGTTTCAGAGTGAGGGCTTCTGTCTGTCTGATAATAACCTGTCTGTCTGTTTCAGAGTGAGGGGCTGTCTGTCTATAATAACCTGTCTGTCTGTGTTTCAGAGTGAGGGGCTGTCTGTCTGTCTATAATAACCTGTCTGTCTGTTTCAGAGTGAGGGGCTGTCTGTCTATAATAACCTGTCTGTCTGTTTCAGAGTGAGGGGCTGTCTGTCTGTCTATAATAACCTGTCTGTCTGTTTCCAGAGTGAGGGGTCTGTCTGTCTATAATAACCTGTCTGTCTGTTTCAGAGTGAGGGGCTGTCTGTCTGTCTATAATAACCTGTCTGTCTGTGTTTCAGAGTGAGGGGCTGTCTGTCTATAATAACCTGTCTGTCTGTTTCAGAGTGAGGGTCTGTCTGTCTGTCTCGTATAATAACCTGTCTGTCTGTGTTTCAGAGTGAGGGGCTGTCTGTCTATAATAACCTGTCTGTCTGTTTTCAGAGTGAGGGGCTGTCTGTCTGTATAA
>NW_025549364.1:7500-35000 GCF_905237065.1 Salmo salar | reverse complement strand
TCTGTATGGAGGTAGGAGGGGGTCTGTCTGTCTAGTGGTCTACCAGATCTGTATGGAGGTAGGAGGGGGGTCTGTCTGTCTAGTGGTCTACCAGATCTGTATGGAGGTAGGAGGGGGGTCTGTCTGTCTAGTGGTCTACCAGATCTGTATGGAGGTAGGAGGGGGGGTCTGTCTGTCTAGTGGTCTACCAGATCTGTATGGAGGTAGGAGGGGGTCTGTCTGTCTAGTGGTCTACCAGATCTGTATGGAGGTAGGAGGGGGGTCTGTCTGTCTAGTGGTCTACCAGATCTGTATGGAGGTAGGAGGGGGGTCTGTCTGTCTAGTGGTCTACCAGATCTGTATGGAGGTAGGAGGGGGTCTGTCTGTCTAGTGGTCTACCAGATCTGTATGGAGGTAGGAGGGGGGTCTGTCTGTCTGTCTAGTGGTCTACCAGATCTGTATGGAGGTAGGAGGGGTCTGTCTGTCTGTCTAGTGGTCTACCAGATCTGTATGGAGGTAGGAGGGGGTCTGTCTGTCTAGTGGTCTACCAGATCTGTATGGAGGTAGGAGGGGGTCTGTCTGTCTAGTGGTCTACCAGATCTGTATGGAGGTAGGAGGGGGGTCTGTCTGTCTAGTGGTCTACCAGATCTGTATGGAGGTAGGAGGGGGGTCTGTCTGTCTAGTGGTCTACCAGATCTGTATGGAGGTAGGAGGGGGGTCTGTCTGTCTAGTGGTCTACCAGATCTGTATGGAGGTAGGAGGGGGGTCTGTCTGTCTAGTGGTCTACCAGATCTGTATGGAGGTAGGAGGGGGTCTGTCTGTCTAGTGGTCTACCAGATCTGTATGGAGGTAGGAGGGGGGTCTGTCTGTCTAGTGGTCTACCAGATCTGTATGGAGGTAGGAGGGGGGTCTGTCTGTCTAGTGGTCTACCAGATCTGTATGGAGGTAGGAGGGGGTCTGTCTGTCTAGTGGTCTACCAGATCTGTATGGAGGTAGGAGGGGGGTCTGTCTGTCTAGTGGTCTACCAGATCTGTATGGAGGTAGGAGGGGGTCTGTCTGTCTAGTGGTCTACCAGATCTGTATGGAGGTAGGAGGGGGGTCTGTCTGTCTGTCTAGTGGTCTACCAGATCTGTATGGAGGTAGGAGGGGGTCTGTCTGTCTGTCTAGTGGTCTACCAGATCTGTATGGAGGTAGGAGGGGGTCTGTCTGTCTGTCTAGTGGTCTACCAGATCTGTATGGAGGTAGGAGGGGGGTCTGTCTGTCTAGTGGTCTACCAGATCTGTATGGAGGTAGGAGGGGGGTCTGTCTGTCTAGTGGTCTACCAGATCTGTATGGAGGTAGGAGGGGGTCTGTCTGTCTGTCTAGTGGTCTACCAGATCTGTATGGAGGTAGGAGGGGGGGTCTGTCTGTCTAGTGGTCTACCAGATCTGTATGGAGGTAGGAGGGGGGTCTGTCTGTCTAGTGGTCTACCAGATCTGTATGGAGGTAGGAGGGGGGTCTGTCTGTCTAGTGGTCTACCAGATCTGTATGGAGGTAGGAGGGGGGGTCTGTCTGTCTAGTGGTCTACCAGATCTGTATGGAGGTAGGAGGGGGGTCTGTCTGTCTAGTGGTCTACCAGATCTGTATGGAGGTAGGAGGGGGGTCTGTCTGTCTAGTGGTCTACCAGATCTGTATGGAGGTAGGAGGGGGGTCTGTCTGTCTAGTGGTCTACCAGATCTGTATGGAGGTAGGAGGGGGGTCTGTCTGTCTAGTGGTCTACCAGATCTGTATGGAGGTAGGAGGGGGGTCTGTCTGTCTAGTGGTCTACCAGATCTGTATGGAGGTAGGAGGGGGGTCTGTCTGTCTAGTGGTCTACCAGATCTGTATGGAGGTAGGAGGGGGGTCTGTCTGTCTAGTGGTCTACCAGATCTGTATGGAGGTAGGAGGGGGGTCTGTCTGTCTAGTGGTCTACCAGATCTGTATGGAGGTAGGAGGGGGGTCTGTCTGTCTAGTGGTCTACCAGATCTGTATGGAGGTAGGAGGGGGGTCTGTCTGTCTAGTGGTCTACCAGATCTGTATGGAGGTAGGAGGGGGTCTGTCTGTCTAGTGGTCTACCAGATCTGTATGGAGGTAGGAGGGGGGTCTGTCTGTCTAGTGGTCTACCAGATCTGTATGGAGGTAGGAGGGGGGTCTGTCTGTCTAGTGGTCTACCAGATCTGTATGGAGGTAGGAGGGGGGTCTGTCTGTCTAGTGGTCTACCAGATCTGTATGGAGGTAGGAGGGGGGTCTGTCTGTCTGTCTAGTGGTCTACCAGATCTGTATGGAGGTAGGAGGGTCTGTCTGTCTGTCTAGTGGTCTACCAGATCTGTATGGAGGTAGGAGGGGGGTCTGTCTGTCTAGTGGTCTACCAGATCTGTATGGAGGTAGGAGGGGGGTCTGTCTGTCTAGTGGTCTACCAGATCTGTATGGAGGTAGGAGGGGGGTCTGTCTGTCTAGTGGTCTACCAGATCTGTATGGAGGTAGGAGGGGGTCTGTCTGTCTAGTGGTCTACCAGATCTGTATGGAGGTAGGAGGGGGGTCTGTCTGTCTAGTGGTCTACCAGATCTGTATGGAGGTAGGAGGGGGGTCTGTCTGTCTAGTGGTCTACCAGATCTGTATGGAGGTAGGAGGGGGGTCTGTCTGTCTAGTGGTCTACCAGATCTGTATGGAGGTAGGAGGGGGTCTGTCTGTCTAGTGGTCTACCAGATCTGTATGGAGGTAGGAGGGGGGTCTGTCTGTCTAGTGGTCTACCAGATCTGTATGGAGGTAGGAGGGGGTCTGTCTGTCTGTCTAGTGGTCTACCAGATCTGTATGGAGGTAGGAGGGGGGTCTGTCTGTCTAGTGGTCTACCAGATCTGTATGGAGGTAGGAGGGGGGTCTGTCTGTCTGTCTAGTGGTCTACCAGATCTGTATGGAGGTAGGAGGGGGGTCTGTCTGTCTAGTGGTCTACCAGATCTGTATGGAGGTAGGAGGGGGGTCTGTCTGTCTAGTGGTCTACCAGATCTGTATGGAGGTAGGAGGGGGGTCTGTCTGTCTAGTGGTCTACCAGATCTGTATGGAGGTAGGAGGGGGGTCTGTCTGTCTAGTGGTCTACCAGATCTGTATGGAGGTAGGAGGGGGGTCTGTCTGTCTGTCTAGTGGTCTACCAGATCTGTATGGAGGTAGGAGGGGGGTCTGTCTGTCTAGTGGTCTACCAGATCTGTATGGAGGTAGGAGGGGGGTCTGTCTGTCTAGTGGTCTACCAGATCTGTATGGAGGTAGGAGGGGGTCTGTCTGTCTAGTGGTCTACCAGATCTGTATGGAGGTAGGAGGGGGGTCTGTCTGTCTAGTGGTCTACCAGATCTGTATGGAGGTAGGAGGGGGTCTGTCTGTCTAGTGGTCTACCAGATCTGTATGGAGGTAGGAGGGGGGTCTGTCTGTCTGTCTAGTGGTCTACCAGATCTGTATGGAGGTAGGAGGGGGGTCTGTCTGTCTAGTGGTCTACCAGATCTGTATGGAGGTAGGAGGGGGGTCTGTCTGTCTGTCTAGTGGTCTACCAGATCTGTATGGAGGTAGGAGGGGGGTCTGTCTGTCTAGTGGTCTACCAGATCTGTATGGAGGTAGGAGGGGGGTCTGTCTGTCTAGTGGTCTACCAGATCTGTATGGAGGTAGGAGGGGGGTCTGTCTGTCTAGTGGTCTACCAGATCTGTATGGAGGTAGGAGGGGGGTCTGTCTGTCTAGTGGTCTACCAGATCTGTATGGAGGTAGGAGGGGGGTCTGTCTGTCTAGTGGTCTACCAGATCTGTATGGAGGTAGGAGGGGGCTGTCTGTCTGTCTAGTGGTCTACCAGATCTGTATGGAGGTAGGAGGGGGGTCTGTCTGTCTGTCTAGTGGTCTACCAGATCTGTATGGAGGTAGGAGGGGGTCTGTCTGTCTAGTGGTCTACCAGATCTGTATGGAGGTAGGAGGGGGTCTGTCTGTCTAGTGGTCTACCAGATCTGTATGGAGGTAGGAGGGGGGTCTGTCTGTCTGTCTAGTGGTCTACCAGATCTGTATGGAGGTAGGAGGGGGGTCTGTCTGTCTAGTGGTCTACCAGATCTGTATGGAGGTAGGAGGGGGTCTGTCTGTCTAGTGGTCTACCAGATCTGTATGGAGGTAGGAGGGGGGTCTGTCTGTCTAGTGGTCTACCAGATCTGTATGGAGGTAGGAGGGGGGTCTGTCTGTCTAGTGGTCTACCAGATCTGTATGGAGGTAGGAGGGGGGTCTGTCTGTCTAGTGGTCTACCAGATCTGTATGGAGGTAGGAGGGGGGTCTGTCTGTCTAGTGGTCTACCAGATCTGTATGGAGGTAGGAGGGGGTCTGTCTGTCTAGTGGTCTACCAGATCTGTATGGAGGTAGGAGGGGGGTCTGTCTGTCTAGTGGTCTACCAGATCTGTATGGAGGTAGGAGGGGGTCTGTCTGTCTAGTGGTCTACCAGATCTGTATGGAGGTAGGAGGGGGGTCTGTCTGTCTAGTGGTCTACCAGATCTGTATGGAGGTAGGAGGGGGTCTGTCTGTCTAGTGGTCTACCAGATCTGTATGGAGGTAGGAGGGGGGTCTGTCTGTCTAGTGGTCTACCAGATCTGTATGGAGGTAGGAGGGGGGGTCTGTCTGTCTAGTGGTCTACCAGATCTGTATGGAGGTAGGAGGGGGGTCTGTCTGTCTAGTGGTCTACCAGATCTGTATGGAGGTAGGAGGGGGGGTCTGTCTGTCTAGTGGTCTACCAGATCTGTATGGAGGTAGGAGGGGGTCTGTCTGTCTAGTGGTCTACCAGATCTGTATGGAGGTAGGAGGGGGGTCTGTCTGTCTAGTGGTCTACCAGATCTGTATGGAGGTAGGAGGGGGGTCTGTCTGTCTAGTGGTCTACCAGATCTGTATGGAGGTAGGAGGGGGTCTGTCTGTCTGTCTAGTGGTCTACCAGATCTGTATGGAGGTAGGAGGGGTCTGTCTGTCTGTCTAGTGGTCTACCAGATCTGTATGGAGGTAGGAGGGGGTCTGTCTGTCTAGTGGTCTACCAGATCTGTATGGAGGTAGGAGGGGGGTCTGTCTGTCTAGTGGTCTACCAGATCTGTATGGAGGTAGGAGGGGGGTCTGTCTGTCTAGTGGTCTACCAGATCTGTATGGAGGTAGGAGGGGGGTCTGTCTGTCTAGTGGTCTACCAGATCTGTATGGAGGTAGGAGGGGGGTCTGTCTGTCTAGTGGTCTACCAGATCTGTATGGAGGTAGGAGGGGGGTCTGTCTGTCTAGTGGTCTACCAGATCTGTATGGAGGTAGGAGGGGGGTCTGTCTGTCTAGTGGTCTACCAGATCTGTATGGAGGTAGGAGGGGGGTCTGTCTGTCTAGTGGTCTACCAGATCTGTATGGAGGTAGGAGGGGGTCTGTGTCTAGTGGTCTACCAGATCTGTATGGAGGTAGGAGGGGGTCTGTCTGTCTGTCTAGTGGTCTACCAGATCTGTATGGAGGTAGGAGGGGGGTCTGTCTGTCTAGTGGTCTACCAGATCTGTATGGAGGTAGGAGGGGGTCTGTCTGTCTGTCTAGTGGTCTACCAGATCTGTATGGAGGTAGGAGGGGGTCTGTCTGTCTAGTGGTCTACCAGATCTGTATGGAGGTAGGAGGGGGTCTGTCTGTCTAGTGGTCTACCAGATCTGTATGGAGGTAGGAGGGGGGTCTGTCTGTCTAGTGGTCTACCAGATCTGTATGGAGGTAGGAGGGGGTCTGTCTGTCTAGTGGTCTACCAGATCTGTATGGAGGTAGGAGGGGGGTCTGTCTGTCTGTCTGTTAGTGGTCTACCAGATCTGTATGGAGGTAGGAGGGGGGTCTGTCTGTCTAGTGGTCTACCAGATCTGTATGGAGGTAGGAGGGGGGTCTGTCTGTCTAGTGGTCTACCAGATCTGTATGGAGGTAGGAGGGGGGGTCTGTCTGTCTAGTGGTCTACCAGATCTGTATGGAGGTAGGAGGGGGGTCTGTCTGTCTAGTGGTCTACCAGATCTGTATGGAGGTAGGAGGGGGGTCTGTCTGTCTAGTGGTCTACCAGATCTGTATGGAGGTAGGAGGGGGGTCTGTCTGTCTGTCTAGTGGTCTACCAGATCTGTATGGAGGTAGGAGGGGGGTCTGTCTGTCTAGTGGTCTACCAGATCTGTATGGAGGTAGGAGGGGGTGTCTGTCTGTCTGTCTAGTGGTCTACCAGATCTGTATGGAGGTAGGAGGGGGGTCTGTCTGTCTAGTGGTCTACCAGATCTGTATGGAGGTAGGAGGGGGGTCTGTCTGTCTAGTGGTCTACCAGATCTGTATGGAGGTAGGAGGGGGGTCTGTCTGTCTAGTGGTCTACCAGATCTGTATGGAGGTAGGAGGGGGTCTGTCTGTCTAGTGGTCTACCAGATCTGTATGGAGGTAGGAGGGGGGGTCTGTCTGTCTAGTGGTCTACCAGATCTGTATGGAGGTAGGAGGGGGGTCTGTCTGTCTAGTGGTCTACCAGATCTGTATGGAGGTAGGAGGGGGGTCTGTCTGTCTAGTGGTCTACCAGATCTGTATGGAGGTAGGAGGGGGTCTGTCTGTCTGTCTAGTGGTCTACCAGATCTGTATGGAGGTAGGAGGGGGGTCTGTCTGTCTGTCTAGTGGTCTACCAGATCTGTATGGAGGTAGGAGGGGGGTCTGTCTGTCTGTCTAGTGGTCTACCAGATCTGTATGGAGGTAGGAGGGGGGTCTGTCTGTCTAGTGGTCTACCAGATCTGTATGGAGGTAGGAGGGGGGTCTGTCTGTCTAGTGGTCTACCAGATCTGTATGGAGGTAGGAGGGGGGTCTGTCTGTCTAGTGGTCTACCAGATCTGTATGGAGGTAGGAGGGGGGTCTGTCTGTCTGTCTAGTGGTCTACCAGATCTGTATGGAGGTAGGAGGGGGTCTGTCTGTCTGTCTAGTGGTCTACCAGATCTGTATGGAGGTAGGAGGGGGGTCTGTCTGTCTGTCTAGTGGTCTACCAGATCTGTATGGAGGTAGGAGGGGGTCTGTCTGTCTAGTGGTCTACCAGATCTGTATGGAGGTAGGAGGGGGGTCTGTCTGTCTAGTGGTCTACCAGATCTGTATGGAGGTAGGAGGGGGGTCTGTCTGTCTGTCTAGTGGTCTACCAGATCTGTATGGAGGTAGGAGGGGGGTCTGTCTGTCTAGTGGTCTACCAGATCTGTATGGAGGTAGGAGGGGGGTCTGTCTGTCTAGTGGTCTACCAGATCTGTATGGAGGTAGGAGGGGGGTCTGTCTGTCTAGTGGTCTACCAGATCTGTATGGAGGTAGGAGGGGGTCTGTCTGTCTAGTGGTCTACCAGATCTGTATGGAGGTAGGAGGGGGGTCTGTCTGTCTGTCTAGTGGTCTACCAGATCTGTATGGAGGTAGGAGGGGGGTCTGTCTGTATGGAGGTAGGAGTAGGGGTCTGTATGGGGGTAGGAGGGGGGGTCTGTCTGTATGGAGGTAGGAGGAGGGGTCTGTATGGGGGTAGGAGGGGGGGTCTGTCTGTATGGAGGTAGGAGGAGGGGTCTGTATGGGGGTAGGAGGGGGGTCTGTCTGTATGGAGGTAGGAGGAGGGGTCTGTATGGGGGTAGGAGGGGGGGTCTGTCTGTATGGAGGTAGGAGGAGGGGTCTGTATGGGGGTAGGAGGGGGGGTCTGTCTGTATGGAGGTAGGAGGAGGGGTCTGTATGGGGGTAGGAGGGGGGGTCTGTCTGTATGGAGGTAGGATGGGGGGGGTTATTACTAATGTCAGACGTTTAGAGGTGGCTTATAGTAGAGAAATGAACATTTAAAACAGCTCTGGTGGACATTCCTACAGTCAGCATGCCAGTTACACCAGATTTTGATGGTGATTTATTGAACTAATCTAACTGCTACAGTGAAGATGATGATGATGATGGGGTAATAACCTGAATTCCTAGGATCCCATAGCAACCGTCACCTCGGTAACCAGTAAACCCAAAAGCAAGTGGAGGCCGCTGCCCCTGGACACAGTGGTGAGGCCATACGCCCTATCTATCTATCTATCTATCTATCTATCTATCTATCTATCTATCTATCTATCTATCTATCTATCTATCTATCTATCTATCTATCTATCTATCTATCTATCTATCTATCTATCTATCTATCTATCTATCTATCTATCTATCTATCTATCTATCTATCTATCTATCTATCTATCTATCTATCTATCTATCTATCTATCTATCCATAAACACACTGACACACACTCACTTCCTGTCTATTGACCAATGGTCTGCCTGTGTTGTTGTCTGGTCCAATAGGAAATGGAGAAGCTGGTTTCCAGGAAGTTGAGAATCGGCGCCAAAGAGACCATGAAGATCGCTGAGAAACTATACACACAGGGGTGAGGGTTTCCCCTAATCCCTACTCCCTAAACCCTAGTCCCTAAACCCTAGTCCCTAAACCCTAGTCCCTAAACCCTAGTCCCTAAACCCTAGACCCTAAACCCTAGACCCTAGTCCCTAAACCCTAGACCCTAAACCCTAGACCCTAAACCCTAGACCCTAGTCCCTAGTCCCTACTTCTTAGACCCTAAACCCTAGTCCCTAGTCCCTACTTCTTAGACCCTAGTCCCTAAACCCTAGTCCCTAAACCCTAGTCCCTAAACCCTAGTCCCTAAACCCTACTCCCTAAACCCTAGACCCTAAACCCTAGTCCCTAAACCCTAAACCCTAAACCCTAGACCCTAAACCCTAGTCCCTAGTCCCAAAACCTACTCCCTAAACCCTAGACCCTAGTCCCTAAACCCTAGACCCTAGTCCCTAAACCCTAGACCCTAAACCCTAAACCCTAGACCCTAGTCCCTAAACCCTACTCCCTAAACCCTAGACCCTAGTCCCTAAACCCTAGTCCCTAAACCCTAGTCCCTAAACCCTAGTCCCTAAACCCTAGACCCTAGACCCTAAACCCTAGACCCTAGTCCCTAAACCCTACTCCCTAAACCCTAGACCCTAGTCCCTAAACCCTAGACCCTAAACCCTAGACCCTAGACCCTAAACCCTACTCCCTAAACCCTAGTCCCTAAACCTTAGACCCTAAACCCTAGTCCCTAGTCCCTACTTCTTAGACCCTAAACCCTACTCCCTAAACCCTAGACCCTAGACCCTAAACCCTACTCCCTAAACCCTAGACCCTAAGCCCTAGACCCTACTCACTAAACCCTAGACCCTACTCACTACACACAAGACCCTACTCCCTAAACCCTACTCCCTAGACCCTACTCCCTAAACCCTACTCCCTAGACCCTACTCCCTAGACCCTACTCCCTAGACCCTACTCCCTAAACCCTACTCCCTAAACCCTACTCCCTAGACCCTACTCCCTAAACCCTACTCCCTAAACCCTACTCCCTAGACCCTACTCCCTAGACCCTACTCCCTAAGCCCTAGACCCTACTCCCTAAACCCTTGACCCTAGTGGGGGGACGTTAGTGGTTAGTGGGGGACGTTAGTGGGGGACGATAGTGGAGGACGTTAGTGGGGGACGTTAGTGGAGGACGTTATTGGTTAGTGGGGGACGTTAGTGGGGGACGTTAGTGGGGGCGTTAGTTGAGGACGTTAGTGGTTAGTGGGGGACGTTAGTGGAGGACGTTAGTGGTTAGTGGGGGACGTTAGTGGAGGACGTTAGTGGGGGACGTTAGTGGTTAGTGGGGGACGTTAGTGGGGGACGTTAGTGGGGGCGTTAGTGGTTAGTGGGGGACGTTAGTGGAGGACGTTAGTGGGGGACGTTAGTGGGGGCGTTAGTGGAGGACGTTAGTGGGGGACGTTAGTGGGGGACGTTAGTGGAGGACGTTAGTGGAGGACGTTAGTGGGGGACGTTAGTGGTTAGTGGGGGACGTTAGTGGAGGACGTTAGTGGAGGACGTTAGTGGGGGGCGTTAGTGGGGACGTTAGTGGTTAGTGGGGGCGTTAGTGGGGACGTTAGTGGGGGACGTTAGTGGTTAGTGGAGGACGTTAGTGGGGGACGTTAGTGGTTAGTGGGGGCGTTAGTGGTTAGTGGGGGCGTTAGTGGAGGACGTTAGTGGTTAGTGGGGACGTTAGTGGAGGACGTTAGTGGGGGACGTTAGTGGAGGACGTTAGTGGGGGGCGTTAGTGGGGACGTTAGTGGTTAGTGGGGGCGTTAGTGGTTAGTGGGGGACGTTAGTGGGGGACGTTAGTCGTTAGTGGGGGACGTTAGTGGAGGACGTTAGTGGTTAGTGGGGGACGTTAGTGGAGGACGTTAGTGGTTAGTGGGGACGTTAGTGGAGGACGTTAGTGGTTAGTGGGGGACGTTAGTGGTTAGTGGGGACGTTAGTGGTTAGTGGGGACGTTAGTGGGGACGTTAGTGGGGACGTTAGTGGTTAGTGGGGACGTTAGTGGTTAGTGGGGGCGTTAGTGGGGGACGTTAGTGGTTAGTGGGGGACGTTAGTGGAGGACGTTAGTGGTTAGTGGGGGCGTTAGTGGGGGCGTTAGTGGAGGACGTTATTTGGGGACGTTAGTGGGGGACGTTAGTGGTTAGTGGGGGACGTTAGTGGTTAGTGGAGGACGTTAGTGGGGGACGTTAGTGGGGGACGTTAGTGGTTAGTGGGGAACGTTAGTGGAGGACGTTAGTGGGGACGTTAGTGGTTAGTGGGGGCGTTAGTGGGGGCGTTAGTGGTTAGTGGGGGACGTTAGTGGGGGACGTTAGTGAGGGACGTTAGTGGGGGATGTTAGTGGTTAGTGGGGGACGTTAGTGGGGGACGTTAGTGGTTAGTGGGGGACGTTAGTGGGGACGTTAGTGGGGGACGTTAGTGGGGGACGTTAGTGGTTAGTGGGGGACGTTAGTGGAGGACGTTAGTGGGGGCGTTAGTGGAGGACGTTAGTGGGGGACGTTAGTGGAGGACGTTAGTGGAGGACGTTAGTCGTTAGTGGGGGCGTTAGTGGGGACGTTAGTGGTTAGTGGAGGACTTTAGTGGGGGACGTTAGTGCGGGACGTTAGTGGTAAGTGGGGGACGTTAGTGGAGGACGTTAGTGGAGGACGTTAGTTAGTGGGGGGACGTTAGTGGGGGACGTTAGTGGGGGACGTTAGTGGTTAGTGTGGGACGTTAGTGGGGACGTTAGTGGTTAGTGGGGGACGTTAGTGGAGGACGTTAGTGGGGACGTTAGTGGGGGCGTTAGTGGTTAGTGGGGGCGTTAGTGGAGGGACGTTAGCGGGGACGATAGTGGAGGACGTTAGTGGGGGACGTTAGTGGGGGACGTTAGTGGTTAGTGGGGGCGTTAGTGGGGGACGTTAGTGGTTAGTGGGGGCGTTAGTGCGGGACGGTTGTGGGGGGACGTTAGTGGTTAGTGTGGGACGTTAGTGGGGGCGTTAGCGGGGACGTTAGCGGTGGACGATAGCGGGGGACGATAGCGGGGGCGTTAGCGGGGGGACGTTAGCGGAGGACGTTAGCGGGGGACGTTAGCGGAGGACGTTAGCGGGGGACTGTTAACAAGTTCCCCAGGCTTTTAATCATCTTTCTGTTAACTAGTTACCCTGTATGTTCATCAGTTGTAGAGATAGTGTGTGGTAATATTTTTCTCTCTCTGTGTGTGTGTGTGTGTGTGTGTGTGTGTGTGTGTGTGTGTGTGTGTGTGTGTGTGTGTGTGTGTGTGTGTGTGTGTGTGTGTGTGTGTGTGTGTGTGTGTGTGTGTGTGTGTGTGTGTAGGTTAATCAGTTATCCGCGGACAGAGACCAACATGTTTCCTAAGGACCTGGCCCTGGGCCCCCTGGTGGAGCATCAGACACACAGCCCCGCCTGGGGGCCCTTCGCTAGAGGGGTGATGGAGCAGCCAGGGGGTCCCAACCCACGACAGGGCACCAAGACAGATCAGGCTCATCCCCCTATACACCCCATCAAGTACACCAGCACACTACAGGTATATATATATATATACATACACACTACAGGTATATATATATACACCATCACACTACAGGTATATATATATACACCATCACACTACAGGTATATATATATATACACCAACACACTACAGGTATATATATATATACCAACACACTACAGGTATATATATACACCAACACACTACAGGTATATATATATACACCAACACACTACAGGTATATATATATACACCAACACACTACAGGTATATATATATATATATATACATACACACTACAGGTATATATATATATACACCAACACACTACAGGTATATATATACACCAACACACTACAGGTATATATATACACCAACACACTACAGGTATATATATATATATATACATACACACTACAGGTATATATATATTTACACCATCACACTACAGGTATATATATATATACCAACACACTACAGGTATATATATACACCAACACACTACAGGTATATATATATACACCGACACACTACAGGTATATATATATACACCAACACACTACAGGTATATATATATATATATATATACACCAACACACTACAGGTATATATATATATACACCAACACACTACAGGTATATATATATATACACCATCACACTACAGGTATATATATATACACCATCACACTACAGGTATATATATATATACACCAACACACTACAGGTATATATATATATACCAACACACTACAGGTATATATATATATACCAACACACTACAGGTATATATATATATATATATATATATACATACACACTACAGGTATATATATATATACACTATCACACTACAGGTATATATATATACACCATCACACTACAGGTATATATATATATACACCATCACACTACAGGTATATATATATACACCAACACACTACAGGTATATATATATATACACCAACACACTACAGGTATATATATATATATATATACACCAACACACTACAGGTATATATATATATATACACCAACACACTACAGGTATATATATATACACCAACACACTACAGGTATATATATATATACACCAACACACTACAGGTATATATATATATATATATACACCAACACACTACAGGTATATATATATATACACCAACACACTACAGGTATATATATATATATACACCAACACACTACAGGTATATATATATATACACCAACACACTACAGGTATATATATATACACCAACACACTACAGGTATATATATATATATACACCAACACACTACAGGTATATATATATATACATACACACTACAGGTATATATATATATATACACCATCACACTACAGGTATATATATATATATACACCAACACACTACAGGTATATATATATACACCAACACACTACAGGTATATATATATATACACCAACACACTACAGGTATATATATATATACACCAACACACTACAGGTATATATATATACACCAACACACTACAGGTATATATATATACACCAACACACTACAGGTATATATATATACACCAACACACTACAGGTATATATATATATATATACACCAACACACTACAGGTATATATATATATATATACACCAACACACTACAGGTATATATATACACCAACACACTACAGGTATATATATATATATACACCAACACACTACAGGTATATATATATATATACACCAACACACTACAGGTATATATATATACACCAACACACTACAGGTATATATATATATACACCAACACACTACAGGTATATATATATATATACACCAACACACTACAGGTATATATATATACACCAACACACTACAGGTATATATATACACCAACACACTACAGGTATATATATATATATATATACACCAACACACTACAGGTATATATATATATATATACACCAACACACTACAGGTATATATATATATATATATACACCAACACACTACAGGTATATATATACACCAACACACTACAGGTATATATATATATATATATATACACCAACACACTACAGGTATATATATATATATACACCAACACACTACAGGTATATATATATATACACCAACACACTACAGGTATATATATACACCAACACACTACATGTATATATATATACACCAACACACTACAGGTATATATATACACCAACACACTACAGGTATATATATATATACACCAACACACTACAGGTATATATATATATACACCAACACACTACAGGTATATATATACACCAACACACTACAGGTATATATATATACACCAACACACTACAGGTATATATATATATATATACACCAACACACTACAGGTATATATATATACACCAACACACTACAGGTATATATATATACACCAACACACTACAGGTATATATATATACACCAACACACTACAGGTATATATATATATATACACACTACAGGTGTATATATATATATATATATATATATACACCAACACACTACAGGTATATATATATATACACCAACACACTACAGGTATATATATATACACCAACACACTACAGGTATATATATACACCAACACACTACAGGTATATATATATACACCAACACACTACAGGTATATATATACACCAACACACTACAGGTATATATATACACCAACACACTACAGGTATATATATACACCAACACACTGCAGGTATATATATATATATATACACCAACACACTACAGGTATATATATATATATACACCAACACACTACAGGTATATATATATATATACACCAACACACTACAGGTATATATATATATACACCAACACACTACAGGTATATATATATATACACCAACACACTACAGGTATATATATATACACCAACACACTACAGGTATATATATATACACCAACACACTACAGGTATATATATATATACACCAACACACTACAGGTATATATATATATATACATACACACTACAGGTATATATATATATATATATACACCATCACACTACAGGTATATATATATATATATATACACCAACACACTACAGGTATATATATACACCAACACACTACAGGTGTATATATATATATATATACACCAACACACTACAGGTATATATATATATATATATACACCAACACACTACAGGTATATATATACACCAACACACTACAGGTATATATATATACACCAACACACTACAGGTATATATATACACCAACACACTACAGGTATATATATATATATATACACCAACACACTACAGGTATATATATATATATACACCAACACACTACAGGTATATATATACACCAACACACTACAGGTATATATATACACCAACACACTACAGGTATATATATACACCAACACACTACAGGTATATATATATATATACACCAACACACTACAGGTATATATATATATATATATACACCAACACACTACAGGTATATATATATACACCAACACACTACAGGTATATATATATACACCAACACACTACAGGTATATATATATATATATATACACCAACACACTACAGGTATATATATATACACCAACACACTACAGGTATATATATACACCAACACACTACAGGTATATATATACACCAACACACTACAGGTATATATATACACCAACACACTACAGGTATATATATATATATATACACCAACACACTACAGGTATATATATATACACCAACACACTACAGGTATATATATATATATATACACCAACACACTACAGGTATATATATATACACCAACACACTACAGGTATATATATATATATACACCAACACACTACAGGTATATATATATATATATATATATACACCAACACACTACAGGTATATATATATACACCAACACACTACAGGTATAAAATATATATACACCAACACACTACAGGTATATATATATATACACCAACACACTACAGGTATATATATACACCAACACACTACAGGTATATATATACACCAACACACTACAGGTATATATATACACCAACACACTACAGGTATATATATATATACACACTACAGGTGTATATATATACACCAACACACTACAGGTATATATATATATATACACCAACACACTACAGGTATATATATATACACCAACACACTACAGGTATATATATATACACCAACACACTACAGGTATATATATATATATATATACACCAACACACTACAGGTATATATATATACACCAACACACTACAGGTATATATATACACCAACACACTACAGGTATATATATACACCAACACACTACAGGTATATATATACACCAACACACTACAGGTATATATATACACCAACACACTACAGGTATATATATATATATATACACCAACACACTACAGGTATATATATATACACCAACACACTACAGGTATATATATATATATATACACCAACACACTGCAGGTATATATATATATATACACCAACACACTACAGGTATATATATATATATATATATATACACCAACACACTACAGGTATATATATATACACCAACACACTACAGGTATAAAATATATATACACCAACACACTACAGGTATATATATATATACACCAACACACTACAGGTATATATATACACCAACACACTACAGGTATATATATACACCAACACACTACAGGTATATATATACACCAACACACTACAGGTATATATATATATACACACTACAGGTGTATATATATACACCAACACACTACAGGTATATATATATATATACACCAACACACTACAGGTATATATATATATATACACCAACACACTACAGGTATATATATATACACCAACACACTACAGGTATATATATATACACCAACACACTACAGGTATATATATATACACCAACACACTACAGGTATATATATATACACCAACACACTACAGGTATATATATATACACCAACACACTACAGGTATATATATATACACCAACACACTACAGGTATATATATACACCAACACACTACAGGTATATATATACACCAACACACTACAGGTATATATATATATATATATACACACTACAGGTATATATATATACACCAACACACTACAGGTATATATATACACCAACACACTACAGGTATATATATACACCAACACACTACAGGTATATCTATATACACCAACACACTACAGGTATATATATACACCAACACACTACAGGTATATATATACACCAACACACTACAGGTATATATATACACCAACACACTGCAGGTATATATATATATACACCAACACACTACAGGTATATATATACACCAACACACTACAGGTATATATATATATACACCAACACACTACAGGTATATATATATATACACCAACACACTACAGGTATATATATATATACTCCAACAGACTACAGGTATATATATAGAGCTAGAGATTTTCCTGTGATGTCAAGCAATGTGGCACTGAGTTTGAAGTCCAACTTAGTGTATGTAAACTTCTGACCCACTGGAATCCTGGCTAGATCGGTTAGTGTTACTGAGTGGACTATCCTGGCTAGATCGGTTAGTGTTACTGAGTGGACTATCCTGGCTAGATCGGTTAGTGTTACTGAGTGGACTATCCTGGCTAGATCGGTTAGTGTTACTGAGTGGACTATCCTGGCTAGATCGGTTAGTGTTACTGAGTGGACTATCCTGGCTAGATCGGTTAGTGTTACTGAGTGGACTATCCCGGCTAGATCGGTTAGTGTTACTGAGTGGACTATCCTGGCTAGATCGGTTAGTGTTACTGAGTGGACTATCCTGGCTAGATCTGTTAGTGTCGCTGAGTGGACTATCCTGGCTAGATCGGTTAGTGTTACTGAGTGGACTATCCTGGCTAGATCGGTTAGTGTTACTGAGTGGACTATCCTGGCTAGATCGGTTAGTGTTACTGAGTGGACTATCCTGGCTAGATCGGTAAGTGTTACTGAGTGGACTATCCTGGCTAGATCGGTTAGTGTTACTGAGTGGACTATCCTGGCTAGATCGGTTAGTGTTACTGAGTGGACTATCCTGGCTAGATCGGTTAGTGTTACTGAGTGGACTATCCTGGCTAGATCGGTTAGTGTTACTGAGTGGACTATCCTGGCTAGATCGGTTAGTGTTACTGAGTGGACTATCCTGGCTAGATCGGTTAGTGTTACTGAGTGGACTATCCTGGCTAGATCGGTTAGTGTTACTGAGTGGACTATCCTGGCTAGATCGGTTAGTGTTACTGAGTGGACTATCCTGGCTAGATCGGTTAGTGTTACTGAGTGGACTATCCTGGCTAGATCGGTTAGTGTTACTGAGTGGACTATCCTGGCTAGATCGGTTAGTGTTACTGAGTGGACTATCCTGGCTAGATCGGTTAGTGTTACTGAGTGGACTATCCCGGCTAGATCGGTTAGTGTTACTGAGTGGACTATCCCGGCTAGATCGGTTAGTGTTACTGAGTGGACTATCCCGGCTAGATCGGTTAGTGTCACTGAGTGGACTATCCCGGCTAGATCTGTTAGTGTCGCTGAGTGGACTATCCTGGCTAGATCGGTTAGTGTCGCTGAGTGGACTATCCTGGCTAGATCGGTTAGTGTCGCTGAGTGGACTATCCTGGCTAGATCGGTTAGTGTCACTGACTGGACTATCCTGGCTAGATCGGTAAGTGTTACTGAGTGGACTATCCTGGCTAGATCGGTTAGTGTTACTGAGTGTACTATCCTGGCTAGATCTGTTAGTGTTACTGAGTGGACTATCCTGGCTAGATCGGTTAGTGTTACTGAGTGTACTATCCTGGCTAGATCTGTTAGTGTTACTGAGTGGACTATCCTGGCTAGATCGGTTAGTGTTACTGAGTGTACTATCCTGGCTAGATCGGTTAGTGTTACTGAGTGGACTATCCCGGCTAGATCGGTTAGTGTTACTGAGTGGACTATCCCGGCTAGATCTGTTAGTGTTACTGAGTGGACTATCCCGGCTAGATCGGTTAGTGTTACTGAGTGGACTATCCTGGCTAGATCGGTTAGTGTTACTGAGTGGACTATCCTGGCTAGATCGGTTAGTGTTACTGAGTGGACTATCCTGGCTAGATCGGTTAGTGTTACTGAGTGGACAATCCTGGCTAGATCGGTTAGTGTTACTGAGTGGACTATCCTGGCTAGATCGGTTAGTGTTACTGAGTGGACTATCCTGGCTAGATCGGTTAGTGTTACTGAGTGGACTATCCTGGCTAGATCGGTTAGTGTTACTGAGTGGACTATCCTGGCTAGATCGGTTAGTGTTACTGAGTGGACTATCCTGGCTAGATCGGTTAGTGTTACTGAGTGGACTATCCTGGCTAGATCGGTTAGTGTTACTGAGTGGACTATCCTGGCTAGATCGGTTAGTGTTACTGAGTGGACTATCCTGGCTAGATCGGTTAGTGTTACTGAGTGGACTATCCTGGCTAGATCGGTTAGTGTTACTGAGTGGACTATCCTGGCTAGATCGGTTAGTGTTACTGAGTGGACTATCCTGGCTAGATCGGTTAGTGTTACTGAGTGGACTATCCTGGCTAGATCGGTTAGTGTTACTGAGTGGACTATCCTGGCTAGATCTGTTAGTGTTACTGAGTGGACTATCCTGGCTAGATCGGTTAGTGTTACTGAGTGGACTATCCTGGATAGATCGGTTAGTGTTACTGAGTGGACTATCCTGGCTAGATCGGTTAGTGTTACTGAGTGGACTATCCTGGCTAGATCGGTTAGTGTTACTGAGTGGACTATCCCGGCTAGATCGGTTAGTGTTACTGAGTGGACTATCCTGGCTAGATCGGTTAGTGTTACTGAGTGGACTATCCCGGCTAGATCGGTTAGTGTTACTGAGTGGACTATCCCGGCTAGATCGGTTAGTGTTACTGAGTGGACTATCCCGGCTAGATCGGTTAGTGTTACTGAGTGGACTATCCCGGCTAGATCGGTTAGTGTTACTGAGTGGACAATCCCGGCTAGATCGGTTAGTGTTACTGAGTGGACTATCCTGGCTAGATCGGTTAGTGTTACTGAGTGGACTATCCTGGCTAGATCGGTTAGTGTTACTGAGTGGACTATCCTGGCTAGATCGGTTAGTGTTACTGAGTGGACTATCCTGGCTAGATCGGTTAGTGTTACTGAGTGGACTATCCTGGCTAGATCGGGTTAGTGTTACTGAGTGGACTATCCTGGCTAGATCGGTTAGTGTTACTGAGTGGACTATCCTGGCTAGATCGGTTAGTGTTACTGAGTGGACTATCCTGGCTAGATCGGTTAGTGTTACTGAGTGGACTATCCTGGCTAGATCGGTTAGTGTTACTGAGTGGACTATCCTGGCTAGATCGGTTAGTGTTACTGAGTGGACTATCCCGGCTAGATCGGTTAGTGTTACTGAGTGGACTATCCCGGCTAGATCGGTTAGTGTTACTGAGTGGACTATCCCGGCTAGATCGGTTAGTGTTACTGAGTGGACTATCCCGGCTAGATCGGTTAGTGTTACTGAGTGGACTATCCCGGCTAGATCGGTTAGTGTCACTGAGTGGACTATCCCGGCTAGATCTGTTATTGTCGCTGAGTGGACTATCCCGGCTAGATCGGTTAGTGTCGCTGAGTGGACTATCCTGGCTAGATCGGTTAGTGTCGCTGAGTGGACTATCCTGGCTAGATCGGTTAGTGTCGCTGACTGGACTATCCTGGCTAGATCGGTAAGTGTCACTGAGTGGACTATCCTGGCTAGATCGGTTAGTGTCACTGAGTGGACTATCCTGGCTAGATCGGTTAGTGTTACTGAGTGGACTATCCTGGCTAGATCGGTTAGTGTTACTGAGTGGACTATCCTGGCTAGATCGGTTAGTGTTACTGAGTGGACTATCCTGGCTAGATCGGTTAGTGTTACTGAGTGGACTATCCCGGCTAGATCGGTTAGTGTTACTGAGTGGACTATCCTGGCTAGATCGGTTAGTGTTACTGAGTGGACTATCCTGGCTAGATCTGTTAGTGTCGCTGAGTGGACTATCCTGGCTAGATCGGTTAGTGTTGCTGAGTGGACTATCCTGGCTAGATCGGTTAGTGTTACTGAGTGGACTATCCTGGCTAGATCGGTTAGTGTTACTGAGTGGACTATCCTGGCTAGATCGGTAAGTGTTACTGAGTGGACTATCCTGGCTAGATCGGTTAGTGTTACTGAGTGGACTATCCTGGCTAGATCGGTTAGTGTTACTGAGTGGACTATCCTGGCTAGATCGGTTAGTGTTACTGAGTGGACTATCCTGGCTAGATCGGTTAGTGTTACTGAGTGGACTATCCTGGCTAGATCGGTTAGTGTTACTGAGTGGACTATCCTGGCTAGATCGGTTAGTGTTACTGAGTGGACTATCCTGGCTAGATCGGTTAGTGTTACTGAGTGGACTATCCTGGCTAGATCGGTTAGTGTTACTGAGTGGACTATCCTGGCTAGATCGGTTAGTGTTACTGAGTGGACTATCCTGGCTAGATCGGTTAGTGTTACTGAGTGGACTATCCTGGCTAGATCGGTTAGTGTTACTGAGTGGACTATCCTGGCTAGATCGGTTAGTGTTACTGAGTGGACTATCCCGGCTAGATCGGTTAGTGTTACTGAGTGGACTATCCCGGCTAGATCGGTTAGTGTTACTGAGTGGACTATCCCGGCTAGATCGGTTAGTGTCACTGAGTGGACTATCCCGGCTAGATCTGTTAGTGTCGCTGAGTGGACTATCCTGGCTAGATCGGTTAGTGTCGCTGAGTGGACTATCCTGGCTAGATCGGTTAGTGTCGCTGAGTGGACTATCCTGGCTAGATCGGTTAGTGTCACTGACTGGACTATCCTGGCTAGATCGGTAAGTGTTACTGAGTGGACTATCCTGGCTAGATCGGTTAGTGTTACTGAGTGTACTATCCTGGCTAGATCTGTTAGTGTTACTGAGTGGACTATCCTGGCTAGATCGGTTAGTGTTACTGAGTGGACTATCCTGGCTAGATCGGTTAGTGTTACTGAGTGGACTATCCTGGCTAGATCGGTTAGTGTTACTGAGTGTACTATCCTGGCTAGATCGGTTAGTGTTACTGAGTGGACTATCCCGGCTAGATCGGTTAGTGTTACTGAGTGGACTATCCCGGCTAGATCTGTTAGTGTTACTGAGTGGACTATCCCGGCTAGATCGGTTAGTGTTACTGAGTGGACTATCCTGGCTAGATCGGTTAGTGTTACTGAGTGGACTATCCTGGCTAGATCGGTTAGTGTTACTGAGTGGACTATCCTGGCTAGATCGGTTAGTGTTACTGAGTGGACAATCCTGGCTAGATCGGTTAGTGTTACTGAGTGGACTATCCTGGCTAGATCGGTTAGTGTTACTGAGTGGACTATCCTGGCTAGATCGGTTAGTGTTACTGAGTGGACTATCCTGGCTAGATCGGTTAGTGTTACTGAGTGGACTATCCTGGCTAGATCGGTTAGTGTTACTGAGTGGACTATCCTGGCTAGATCGGTTAGTGTTACTGAGTGGACTATCCTGGCTAGATCGGTTAGTGTTACTGAGTGGACTATCCTGGCTAGATCGGTTAGTGTTACTGAGTGGACTATCCTGGCTAGATCGGTTAGTGTTACTGAGTGGACTATCCTGGCTAGATCGGTTAGTGTTACTGAGTGGACTATCCTGGCTAGATCGGTTAGTGTTACTGAGTGGACTATCCTGGCTAGATCGGTTAGTGTTACTGAGTGGACTATCCTGGCTAGATCGGTTAGTGTTACTGAGTGGACTATCCTGGCTAGATCTGTTAGTGTTACTGAGTGGACTATCCCGGCTAGATCGGTTAGTGTTACTGAGTGGACTATCCTGGCTAGATCGGTTAGTGTTACTGAGTGGACTATCCTGGCTAGATCGGTTAGTGTTACTGAGTGGACTATCCTGGCTAGATCGGTTAGTGTTACTGAGTGGACTATCCCGGCTAGATCGGTTAGTGTTACTGAGTGGACTATCCTGGCTAGATCGGTTAGTGTTACTGAGTGGACTATCCCGGCTAGATCGGTTAGTGTTACTGAGTGGACTATCCCGGCTAGATCGGTTAGTGTTACTGAGTGGACTATCCCGGCTAGATCGGTTAGTGTTACTGAGTGGACAATCCTGGCTAGATCGGTTAGTGTTACTGAGTGGACAATCCTGGCTAGATCGGTTAGTGTTACTGAGTGGACTATCCTGGCTAGATCGGTTAGTGTTACTGAGTGGACTATCCTGGCTAGATCGGTTAGTGTTACTGAGTGGACTATCCTGGCTAGATCGGTTAGTGTTACTGAGTGGACTATCCTGGCTAGATCGGTTAGTGTTACTGAGTGGACTATCCTGGCTAGATCGGTTAGTGTTACTGAGTGGACTATCCTGGCTAGATCGGTTAGTGTTACTGAGTGGACTATCCTGGCTAGATCTGTTAGTGTCGCTGAGTGGACTATCCTGGCTAGATCTGTAAAACAGTGCTATGTTGCTTGATCTGAAATGTGTTTTCTGTCTCCAGGGCAACGAGCAGCGTGTGTATGAGTTCATCGTGCGTCACTTCCTGGCGTGCGTATCCCTTGATGCTGTGGGGCAGGAAACGGTGGTTGAGGTGGAAATCGCTCACGAGAGGTTCTCCGCTAACGGCCTCATGATCATCAGGAGGAACTACCTGGACGTGTACCCCTACGACCGCTGGAGCACTAAGGTGGGGGGGTCATTTACCACGAGGGTCCCGCTGTGAACCCCTGGGGGACTCCACATCATGTTGAATATATGAGGGTCCCGTTGTGATCCCCTGGGGGACTCCACATCATGTTGAATATATGAGGGTCCCGTTGTGATCCCCTGGGGGACTCCACATCATGTTGAATATATGAGGGTCCCGTTGTGATCCCCTGGGGGACTCCACATCATGTTGAATATATGAGGGTCCCGCTGTGAACCCCTGGGGGACTCCACATCATGTTGAATATATGAGGGTCCCGTTGTGATCCCCTGGGGGACTCCACATCATGTTGAATATATGAGGGTCCCGTTGTGATCCCCTGGGGGACTCCACATCATGTTGAATATATGAGGGTCCCGTTGTGATCCCCTGGGGGACTCCACATCATGTTGAATATATGAGGGTCCCGTTGTGATCCCCTGGGGGACTCCACATCATGTTGAATATATGAGGGTCCCGTTGCGATCCCCTGGGGGACTCCACATCATGTTGAGTATATGAGGGTCCCGTTGCGATCCCCTGGGGGACTCCACATCATGTTGAGTATATGAGGGTCCCGTTGTGATCCCCTGGGGGACTCCACATCATGTTGAATATATGAGGGTCCCGTTGCTGATCCCCTGGGGGACTCCACATCATGTTGAATATATGAGGGTCCCGTTGCGATCCCCTGGGGGACTCCACATCATGTTGAATATATGAGGGTCCCGTTGCGATCCCCTGGGGGACTCCACATCATGTTGAATATATGAGGGTCCCGCTGTGATCCCCTGGGGGACTCCACATCATGTTGAATATATGAGGGTCCCGCTGTGATCCCCTGGGGGACTCCACATCATGTTGAATATATGAGGGTCCCGCTGTGATCCCCTGGGGGACTCCACATCATGTTGAATATATGAGGGTCCCGCTGTGAACCCCTGGGGGACTCCACATCATGTTGAATATATGAGGGTCCCGCTGTGAACCCCTGGGGGACTCCACATCATGTTGAATATATGAGGGTCCCGTTGTGATCCCCTGGGGGACTCCACATCATGTTGAATATATGAGGGTCCCGCTGTGATCCCCTGGGGGACTCCACATCATGTTGAATATATGAGGGTCCCGTTGCTGATCCCCTGGGGACTCCACATCATGTTGAATATATGAGGGTCCCGTTGCGATCCCCTGGGGGACTCCACAACATGTTGAATATATGAGGGTCCCGTTGTGATCCCCTGGGGGACTCCACATCATGTTGAATATATGAGGGTCCCGTTGTGATCCCCTGGGGGACTCCACATCATGTTGAATATATGAGGGTCCCGTTGTGATCCCCTGGGGGACTCCACATCATGTTGAATATATGAGGGTCCCGCTGTGATCCCCTGGGGGACTCCACGTAATGTTTGTTTGTTAATCTGATTGTGTGTGTGTGTGTGTGTGTGTGTGTGTGTGTGTGTGTGTGTGTGTGTGTGTGTGTGTGTGTGTGTTGCAGGTGATCCCAGTGTATGAACAGGGAAGCCAGTTTCAGCCATCAGCCATAGAGATGTTGGATGGACAGACCTCTCCTCCTCAACTCCTCACAGAGGCAGACCTCATATCACTGATGGAGAAACACGGAATCGGTATATACACACACACACACACACACACACACACACACACACACACACAACAGACACACACACACACACACACACACACACACACACACACACACACACACACACACACACACAACACACACACACACACACACACACACACACCCCACATACACAGATACACACACACACACACACACACACACACACACACACACACACACAGACACACACGCAGACACACACACACACACATACACACACACACACACACACACACACATATACACATACACACACACAGCTGACTATCAGGGGAACTGTTAGCGGTTAACTGCAGTGTGTTAGTGGGTAACTGCAGTGTGTTAGTGGGTAACTGCAGTGTGTTGTGGGTAACTGCAGTGTGTTGCGGGTAACTGCAGTGTGTTGCGGGTAACTGCAGTGTGTTGCGGGTAACTGCAGTGTGTTGCGGGTAACTGCAGTGTGTTAGTGGGTAACTGCAGTGTGTTAGTGGGTAACTGCAGTGTGTTAGTGGGTAACTGCAGTGTGTTAGTGGTTAACTGCAGTGTGTTAGTGGGTAACTGCAGTGTGTTAGTGGGTAACTGCAGTGTGTTAGTGGGTAACTGCAGTGTGTTAGTGGGTAACTGCAGTGTGTTAGTGGGTAACTGCAGTCTGTTAGTGGGTAACTGCAGTCTGTTAGTGGGTAACTGCAGTGTGTTAGTGGGTAACTGCAGTGTGTTAGTGGGTAACTGCAGTGTGTTAGTGGGTAACTGCAGTGTGTTGCGGGTAACTGCAGTGTGTTGCGGGTAACTGCAGTGTGTTGCGGGTAACTGCAGTGTGTTGCGGGTAACTGCAGTGTGTTGCGGGTAACTGCAGTGTGTTAGTGGGTAACTGCAGTGTGTTAGTGGGTAACTGCAGTGTGTTAGTGGTTAACTGCAGTGTGTTGTGGGTAACTGCAGTGTGTTGTGGGTAACTGCAGTGTGTTGTGGGTAACTGCAGTGTGTTAGTGGGTAACTGCAGTGTGTTAGTGGGTAACTGCAGTGTGTTAGTGGGTAACTGCAGTGTGTTAGTGGGTAACTGCAGTGTGTTAGTGGGTAACTGCAGTGTGTTAGTGGGTAACTACAGTGTGTTAGTGGGTAACTGCAGTGTGTTAGTGGGTAACTGCAGTGTGTTAATGGGTAACTGCAGTGTGTTGTGGGTAACTGCAGTGTGTTGTGGGTAACTGCAGTGTGTTGTGGGTAACTGCAGTGTGTTAGTGGGTAACTGCAGTGTGTTGTGGGTAACTGCAGTGTGTTAGCGGGTAACTGCAGTGTGTTAGCGGGTAACTGCAGTGTGTTAGCGGGTAACTGCAGTGTGTTGTGGGTAACTGCAGTGTGTTGTGGGTAACTGCAATGTGTTCGTGGGTAACTGCAATGTGTTAGTGGGTAAATGCAGTGTGTTGTGGGTAACTGCAGTGTGTTGTGGGTAAATGCAGTGTGTTGTGGGTAAATGCAGTGTGTTGTGGGTAAATGCAGTGTGTTGTGGGTAAATGCAGTGTGTTGTGGGTAAATGCAGTGTGTTAGTAGGTAACTGCAGTGTGTTGTGGGTAACTGCAGTGTGTTGTGGGTAACTGCAGTGTGTTGTGGGTAACTGCAGTGTGTTGTGGGTAACTGCAGTGTGTTGTGGGTAACTGCAGTGTGTTGTGGGTAACTGCAGTGTTTTTTAACAGGTACGGATGCTACCCACGCAGATCACATTGAGACCATAAAGAGCCGTATGTACGTGGGACTAACAGCTGATCAGAGGTTTCTACCAGGAGAACTGGGGATGGGACTGGTGGAGGGTAGGTACTGGGGGGACTGGGGGAGGGTAGGTACTGGGGGACTGGTGGAGGGTAGGTACTGGGGGACTGGTGGAGGGTAGGTACTGGGGGACTGGTGGAGGGTAGGTACTGGGGGAAGGGACTGGTGGAGGGTAGGTACTGGGGGGACTGGTGGAGGGTAGGTACTGGGGGAAGGGACTGGTGGAGGGTAGGTACTGGGGATGGGACTGGTGGAGGGTAGGTACTGGGGGATGGGACTGGTGGAGGGTAGGTACTGGGGGGAAGGGACTGGTGGAGGGTAGGTACTGGGGGAAGGGACTGGTGGAGGGTAGGTACTGGGGGAAGGGACTGGTGGAGGGTAGGTACTGGGGGGAAGGGACTGGTGGAGGGTAGGTACTGGGGGGAAGGGACTGGTGGAGGGTAGGTACTGGGGGGAAGGGACTGG
>NW_025549364.1:0-2500 GCF_905237065.1 Salmo salar | reverse complement strand
TTGTTGTGAAGGAAGGTTAGTTCTGTTGTTGTGAAGGAAGGTTAGTTCTGTTGTTGTGAAGGAAGGTTAGTTCTGTTGTTGTGAAGGAAGGGAGGTTAGTTCTGTTGTTGTGAAGGAAGGTTAGTTCTGTTGTTGTGAAGGAAGGTTGGTTCTGTTGTTGTGAAGGAAGGTTAGTTCTGTTGTTGTGAAGGAAGGAAGGTTAGTTCTGTTGTTGTGAAGGAAGGTTGGTTCTGTTGTTGTGAAGGAAGGTTAGTTCTGTTGTTGTTGTGAAGGAAGGTTAGTTCTGTTGTTGTGAAGGAAGGTTAGTTCTGTTGTTGTGAAGGAAGGTTAGTTCTGTTGTTGTGAAGGAAGGTTAGTTCTGTTGTTGTGAAGGAAGGTTAGTTCTGTTGTTGTGAAGGAAGGGTTGGTTCTGTTGTTGTGAAGGAAGGAAGGTTAGTTCTGTTGTTGTGAAGGGAGGTTAGTTCTGTTGTTGTGAAGGAAGGAAGGTTAGTTCTGTTGTTGTGAAGGAAGGTTAGTTCTGTTGTTGTGAAGGAAGGTTAGTTCTGTTGTTGTGAAGGAAGGTTAGTTCTGTTGTTGTGAAGGAAGGGTTGGTTCTGTTGTTGTGAAGGAAGGAAGGTTAGTTCTGTTGTTGTGAAGGAAGGTTAGTTCTGTTGTTGTGAAGGAAGGTTGGTTCTGTTGTTGTGAAGGAAGGTTAGTTCTGTTGTTGTGAAGGAAGGTTGGTTCTGTTGTTGTGAAGGAAGGAAGGTTAGTTCTGTTGTTGTGAAGGAAGGTTAGTTCTGTTGTTGTGAAGGAAGGTTAGTTCTGTTGTTGTGAAGGAAGGTTAGTTCTGTTGTTGTGAAGGAAGGTTGGTTCTGTTGTTGTGAAGGAAGGTTAGTTCTGTTGTTGTGAAGGAAGGTTAGTTCTGTTGTTGTGAAGGAAGGGTTGGTTCTGTTGTTGTGAAGGAAGGAAGGTTAGTTCTGTTGTTGTGAAGGGAGGTTAGTTCTGTTGTTGTGAAGGAAGGTTAGTTCTGTTGTTGTGAAGGAAGGTTAGTTCTGTTGTTGTGAAGGAAGGAAGGTTAGTTCTGTTGTTGTGAAGGAAGGTTAGTTCTGTTGTTGTGAAGGAAGGTTGGTTCTGTTGTTGTGAAGGAAGGTTAGTTCTGTTGTTGTGAAGGAAGGTTGGTTCTGTTGTTGTGAAGGAAGGAAGGTTAGTTCTGTTGTTGTGAAGGAAGGTTAGTTCTGTTGTTGTGAAGGAAGGTTGGTTCTGTTGTTGTGAAGGAAGGTTGGTTCTGTTGTTGTGAAGGAAGGTTGGTTCTGTTGTTGTGAAGGAAGGTTAGTTCTGTTGTTGTGAAGGAAGGTTGGTTCTGTTGTTGTGAAGGAAGGAAGGTTGGTTCTGTTGTTGTGAAGGAAGGTTAGTTCTGTTGTTGTGAAGGAAGGTTGGTTCTGTTGTTGTGAAGGAAGGAAGGTTAGTTCTGTTGTTGTGAAGGAAGGTTAGTTCTGTTGTTGTGAAGGAAGGTTAGTTCTGTTGTTGTGAAGGAAGGTTGGTTCTGTTGTTGTGAAGGAAGGTTGGTTCTGTTGTTGTGAAGGAAGGTTAGTTCTGTTGTTGTGAAGGAAGGTTAGTTCTGTTGTTGTGAAGGAAGGTTAGTTCTGTTGTTGTGAAGGAAGGTTAGTTATGTTGTTGTGAAGGAAGGTTAGTTCTGTTGTTGTGAAGGAAGGTTGGTTCTGTTGTTGTGAAGGAAGGTTGGTTCTGTTGTTGTGAAGGAAGGAAGGTTAGTTCTGTTGTTGTGAAGGAAGGTTAGTTCTGTTGTTGTGAAGGAAGGTTGGTTCTGTTGTTGTGAAGGAAGGTTAGTTCTGTTGTTGTGAAGGAAGGTTGGTTCTGTTGTTGTGAAGGAAGGAAGATTAGTTATTTTCCAAACTGACATTTTTATCACTTTCACAACATTTTACACAAAGTCTTGGAGGGTATACAATCTTAGTCTGCTTCTCTGCTAGTCAATATCTTCCCTTCCTTCCTCTCTAACAGGAAGTACCTGTCCTGCGTTGGTTACCCAGAATGCAAGTGTTCCGTGTGGTTTCCTGACACGGTGTTAGAGGTCAACAGAGACGAGTCTGTCTGTCCCACCTGTCAGCCACGCCCCGTTCACATGTAGGTACCTGTCTGTCTGTCTGTCTGTCTGTCTGTCTGTCTGTCTGTCTGTCTGTCTGTCTGTCTGTCTGTCTGTCTGTCTGTCTGTCTGTCTGTCTGTCTGTCTGTTATACCTGTCTGTCTGTCTGTCTGTCTGTCTGTCTGTCTGTCTGTCTGTCTGTCTGTTATACCTGTCTGTCTGTCTGTCTGTCTGTCTGTCTGTCTGTCTGTCTGTCTGTCTGTCTGTCTGTCTGTCTGTCTGTCTGTCTGTTATGCTTGTCTTTCTGTCTGTCTGTCTGTCTGTCTGTCTGTCTGTCTGTCTGTCTGTCTGTCTGTTATACCTGTCTGTCTGTTATACCTGTCTGTCTGCCCTGATGGTAGTGGAGACAGACAGGTATAA
>NW_025549363.1:0-13464 GCF_905237065.1 Salmo salar | reverse complement strand
GAGTGTTGGCGTGCCCTGGCTATCTGTAAATGATGTCTGAGGTTGGAGCCGGCCCCTGGCTATCTGTAAATGATGTCTGAGTGTTGGAGTGTGTTCCTGGCTATCTGTAAATGATGTCTGAGTGTTGGAGTTTGCCCCTGGCTATATGTAAATGATGTCTGAGTGTTGGAGTGCTGCCCCACTATATGCAACCGTATGTACGAGTGTTGGAGGTGTCCCTGGCTTGTAAATGATGTGTCGAGTGTTGGAGTGTGCTATTTGCCTGCTGATGTCTCAGTGTTGGAGTGTGCCCCTGGCTTGTAAATGATGCTCAGTGTTGGAGTGTGTTCGTATCTGTGATATCTGAGTGTTGGAGTGTCTTCCTGGCTATCTGTAAATGATGTCTGAGTGTTGGAGTGTGTTCCTGGCTATATGTAAATGAGTGTCCTGAGTGTTGGAGTGTGTTCCTGGCTATCTGTAAATGATGTCTGAGTGTTGGAGTGTGTTCCTGGCTATCTGTAAATGATGTCTGAGTGTTGGAGTGTGTTCCTGGCTATATGTATATGTGATGTCTGAGTGTTGGAGTGTGTTCCCGGCTATCTGTAAATGATGTCTGAGTGTTGGAGTGTGTTCCTGGCTATCTGTAAATGATGCTCTGAGTGTTGGAGTGTGTTCCTGGCTATATGTAAATGATGTCGAGTGTTGGAGTGTGTTTCCTGGCTATCTGTAAATGATGTCTGAGTGTTGGAGTGTGTTCCTGGCTATATGTAAATGATGTCTGAGTGTTGGAGTGTGTTTCCTGGCTATCTGTAAAATGATGTCTGAGTGTTAAGTGTGCTCCTGGCTACTTATGCAAATGATGTCCGAGTGTTGGAGTGTGCCCCTGGCTATATGTAAATGATGTCTGAGTGTTGGAGCGTGCGCCTGGCTATCTGTAAATGATGTCTGAGTGTTGGAGTGTGCCCCTGGCTACATATAAATGATGTCTGAGTCGTTGGAGTGGCCCTTCGGCTATCTGCAAATTATGTCTGAGGTTGGAGTGTGCCCCTGGCTATCTGTAAATTATGTCTGAGTGTTGGAAGCGGTGCCCCTGGCTATATTTTTAAATGATGTCTGAGTGTTGGAGTGTGCCCCTGGCTATCTGTAAATTATGTCTGAGTGTTGGATGTGCCTTGGCTATATGTAAATGATGTCTGAGTGTTGGAGTGTGCCCTGGCTATCTGTAAATGATGTCTGAGTGTTGGAGCGTGCCCTGGCTATCTGTAAATTATGTCTGAGTGTTGGAGTGTGTTCCTGCGCTATCATGTAAATGATGTCGAGTGTTGGAGCGTGCCCCTGGCTATATGCGAAATGATGTCCGAGTGTTGGAGTGTGCCCTGGCTATATGTAAATGATGTCTGAGTGTTGGAGTGTGTCCCTGGCTATATGTAAATGATGTCGAGTGTTGGAGTGTGCCCCTGGCTATATGTAAATGATGTCTGAGTGTTGGAGTGTGCCCCTGGCTATGTAAATGATGTCTGAGTGTTGGAGTGTGTTCCTGGCTATCTGTAAATGATATCTGAGTGTTGGAGTGTCTTCCTGGCTATCTGTAAATGATGTCTGAGTGTTGGAGTGTGTTCCTGGCTATATAAATGATGTCTGAGTGTTGGAGTGTGTTCCCTGGCTATCTGTAAATGATGTCTGACGTGTTGAGTGTGTTCTGGCTATCTGTAAATCGATGTCTGAGTGTTGGAGTGTGTTCCTGGCTATAGTAAATGTACTGTCTGAGTGTTGAGTGTGTTCCTGGCTATCTGTAAATGATGTCTGAGTGTTGGAGTGTGTTCCCTGGCTATCTGTAAATGATGTCTGAGTGTTGGAGTGTGCTCCTGGCCATATGTAAACGATGTCTGAGTGTTGGAGTGTGTTCCCTGGCTATCTGTAAATGATGTCTGAGTGTTGGAGGTGTTACCTGGCTATATGTAAATGATGTCTGAGTGTTGGAGTGTGTTCATGGCTATCTGTAAATGATGTCCTGAGTGTTGCAGTGTGCTCCTGGCTATGTAAATGATGTCCGAGTGTTGGAGTGTGCCACCTGGCTATCTGTAAATGATGTCTGAGTGTTTGGAGCGTGCCCCTGGCTATCTGTAAATGATGTCTGAGTGTTGGAGTGTGCCCCTGGCTACTATATAAATGATGTCTGAGTGTTGAGAGTGTGCCCCTGGCTTATCTGTAAATTATGTCTGAGTGTTTGAGTCCCTGGCTATCTGTAAATTAAGTCTGAGGTTGGAGCGTGCCCCTGGCTATATTTAAATGATGTCTGAGTGTTGGAGTGTGCCCCTGGCTATCTGTAAATTATGTCTGAGTGTTGGAGCGTGCCCCTGGCTATATGTAAATGATGTCTGAGTGTTTGAGTGTGCCCCTGGCTATCTGTAAATGATGTCTGAGTGTTGGAGCGTGCCCTGGCTATCTGTAAATGATGTCTGAGTGTTGGAGTGTGCCCCTGGCTGTATGTAAATGATGTCTGAGGTTGGAGGGCCCCTGGCTATATGTAAATGATGTCGAGTGTTTGGAGTGTGCCCTGTGCTATATGTAAATGATGTCTGAGTGTTCGGAGTGTGCCCCTGGCTAACGAAATGATGTCTGAGTGTCTGGAGTGTGCCCCTGGCTATATGTAAATGATGTCTGAGTGTTGGAGTGTGTTCCTGGCTGGATCTGTAAATGATATCTGAGTGTTGGAGTGTCTTCTGGCTTTATCTGTAAATGATGTCTGAGTGTTGGAGTGTGTTTCCTGGCTATATGTAAATGATGTCTGAGTGTTGGAGTGTGTTCCTGGCCATCTGTAAATGATGTCTGAGTGTTGGAGTGTGTTCCTGGCTATCTGTAAATGATGTCTGAGTGTTGGAGTGTGTTCTTGCTTATATGTAAATGATGTCTAGTGTTGGAGTGTGTTCCTCAAGGCTTCTGTAAATGATGTCTGAGTGTTGGAGTGTGTTCTGGCTATCTGTAAATGATGTCTGAGTGTTGGAGTGTGCTCCTGGCTATATGTAAATGATGTCTGAGTGTTGGAGTGTGTTCCTGGCTATCTGTAAATGATGTCTGAGTGTTGGAGTGTGTTCCTGGCTATATGTAAATGATGTCTGAGTGTTGGAGTGTGTTCCTGGCTATCTGTAAATGATGTCTGAGTGTTGGAGTGTGCTCCTGGCTATCTGTAAATGATGTCTGAGTGTTGGAGTGTGTTCCTGGCTATCTGTAAATGATGTCTGAGTGTTGGAGTGTGCTCCTGGCTATATGTAAATGATGTCTGAGTGTTGGAGTGTGCCCCTGGCGCTATCTGTAAATGATGTCTGAGTGTTGGAGCGTGCCCCTGGCTATCTGTAAATGATGTCTGAGTGTTGGGCGTGCCCCCTGGCTATCTGTAAATGATGTCTGAGTGTTGGAGCGTGCCCTGGCTATCTGTAAATGATGTCTGAGTGTTGGAGTGTGCCCTGGCTTATCTGTAAATCGATGTCGGAGTGTTGGAGTGTGCTCTCCTGGCTATCTGTAAAAATGTCTGAGTGTTGGAGTGTGCCCCTGGCTATATATAAACTGATGTCTGAGTGTTGGAGTGTGCCCCTGGCTATCTGTAAATTATGTCTGAGTGTTGGAGTGTGCTCCGGCTTATCTGTAAATGATGTCTGAGTGTTGGAGCGTGCCCTGGCTATCTGTAAATGATGTCTGAGTTGTTGGAGTGTGCCCCTGGCTATATATAAATGATGTCTGAGTGTTGGAGTGTGCCCCTGGCTATCTGTAAATTATGTCTGAGTGTTGGAGTGTGCCCTTGGCTATCTGCAAATTATGTCTAGTGTTGGAGCGTGCTGGCTATATTTAAATGATGTCTGAGTGTTGGAGTGTGCCCCTGGCTATCTGTAAATTATGTCTTAGTGTTGGAGTGTGCCCCTGGCTATGTGTAAATGATGTCCCGAGTGTTGCGAGTGTGCCCCCTGGCTATCTGTAAATGATGTCGAGTGATGGAGCGTGCTCTTGGTACTCCGTAAATGATGTCTGAGTGTTGAGTGTGTTCCTGTGGCTATCCTTAAATGATGTCTGAGGTTAACGGAGCGTAGCCCCTGGCTATATGTAAATGATGTCTGAGCTGTTGGAGTGTGCCCCTGGCTATATGTAAATGATGTCTGAGTGTTGGAGTGTGTCCCTGGCTATATGTAAATGACGTCTGAGTGTTGGAGTGTAACCCCTGGCTATATGCTAAATGATGTCTGAGTGTTGGAGTGTGCCCCTGGCTAATGTAAATGATGTCTGAGTGTTGGAGTGCTTGTTCCTGGCTATCTGTAAATGAGGTCTGAGTGTTGGAGTGTGTTCCTGGCTATATCTAAATGATGTCTGAGTGTTGGAGTGTGTTCCTGGCTATCTGTAAATGATGTCTGAGTGTTGGAGCATTGTGTTCCTGGCCATCTGTCAATGATGTTCGGAGTGTTGGAGTGTGTTCCTGGCTACTATGTAAATGATGTCTGAGTGTTGGAGTGTGCCCCTGGCTATCTGTAAAAAATGTCTGAGTGTTGGGAGGTTGCCCCCTGGCCATCTGTAAATGATGTCTGAGTGTTGGAGGTGCCCTGGCTATCTGTAAATGATGTCTGAGTGTTGGAGCGTGCCCTGGCTATCTGTAAATGATGTCTGAGTGTTGGAGTGTGCCCTGGCTATCTGGAAACTGATGTCTGAGTGTTGGAGTGTGCCCCCTGGCTATCTGCAAAAAATGTCTGAGTGTTGGAGTGTGCCTGGCTATATATAAATGATGTCTGAGTGTTGGAGTGTGCCCTGAGCTATCTGAAATTATGTCTGAGTGTTGGCGTGTGCCCCTGGCTATCTGTAAATGACCTGTCTGAGTGTTGGAGCGTGGGCTTTATCTGTAAATGATGTCTGAGTGTTGGAGTTCTGTGGCTGGCTCTATATAAATGATGTCGAGTGTTGGAGGTGCCCACTGGCTACTGTAAATTATGTCTGAGTGTTGGAGGTGCTTGGCTATCAAAGTCTATGAGTGTTGGAGCGTTGGCTATATTTAAATGAGTATGAGTTTGGAGTGTGTCTGGCTATCTGTAAATTATGTCTTAGTGTTGGAGTTGTGCTGGCTATAATGTGTAAATGATGTCTGAGTGTTGGAGTGTGCCCCTGCTATCTGTAAATGATGTCTGAGATGGAGCGTGCCCCTGGCTATCCGTGAAATGATGTCTGAGTGTTGGAGTGTGTTCCTGGCTATCTGTAAATGATGTCTGAGTGTTGGAGCGTGCCCCTGGCTAGTAAATGATGTCTGAGTGTTGGAGTGTGCCCCCTGGCTACATGTATAATGATGTCTGAGTGTTTGAGTGTGTCTCCTGGCTATATAGTAAATGATTCTGAGTGTTGGAGTGTGCCCCTGGCTATAAATGATGTCTGAGTGTTGGAGTGTGCCCTGGCTATATTGTATAATGATGTCTGAGTGTTGGAGTGTGTTCTGTGTATCTGTAAATGAGGTCTGAGTGTTGGAGTGTGTTCCTGGCTATATGTAAATGATGTCTGAGTGTTGGAGTGTGTTCCTGGCTATCTGTAAATGATGTCTGAGTGTTGGAGTGTGTTCCTGGCTATCTGTCAATGATGTCTGAGTGTTGGAGTGTGTTCCTGGCCTATATGTAAATGATGTCTGAGTGTTGGAGTGTGCCCCTGGCTATCTGTAAAAAAAATGTCTGAGTGTTGGAGTGTGCCCCTGGCTATATATAAATGATGTCTGAGTGTTTGGAGTGTGCCCCCTGGCTATCTGCAAATTATGTCTGAGTGTTGGAGTGTGCCCCTGGCTATCTGTAAATGATGTCTGAGTGTTGGAGCCCTGGCTATCTAATGAGCTGTCTGAGTGTTGGAGTGTGCCCTGGCATATATAAATGATGTCTGAGTGTTTGAGTGTGCCCTGGCTATCTTCTTAAATTATGTCTGAGTGTTGGAGTGTGCCTGGCTATCTCGAAATTATGTCTGAGTGTTGGAGCGTGCCCCTGGCTATATTTAAACTGATGTCTGAGTGTTGGAGTGTGCCCCTGGCTATCTGTAAATTGTCTGAGTGTTGGAGTGTGCTCCCGGCTATATGTAAATGATGTCTGAGTGTTGGAGTGTGCCCCTGGTTCATCTGTAAAATGTCGAGTGTTGGAGCGTGCCTGGCTATCTGTAAATGATGTCTGAGGTTGGAGTGTGTTCCTGGCTATCTGTAAATGATGTCTGAGTGTTGGAGCGTGCCCCTGGCTATCGTAAATGATGTCTGAGTGTTGGAGTGTGCCCCTGGCTATCTGTAAATTATGTCTGAGTGTTGGAGTGTGCCCCCTGGCCATATGTAAATGATGTCTGAAAGTTTGAGCCCCTGGCTATCTGTAAATGATGTCTGAGTGTTGGAGCGTGCCCCTGGCTATCTAGAAATGATGTCTGAGTGTTGGAGTGTGCCCCTGGCTATGTGTAAATGATGTCTGAGTGTTGGAGTGTGCCCCTGGCTATGTAATGATGTCTGAGTGTTGGAGTGTGTTCCTGGCTATCTGTAAATGATATCTGAGGTTGGAGTGTGTTCCTGGCTATCTGTAAATGATGTCTGAGTGTTGGAGTGTGTTCCTGGCTATATGTAAATGATGTCTGAGTGTTGGATGTTCCTGGCTTTCTGTAAATGATGTCTGAGTGTTAGGAGTGTGTTCCTGGCTATCTGTAAATGATGTCTGAGTGTTGGAGTGTGTTCCCGGCTATATGTAAATGATGTCTGGAGTGTTGGAGTGTGTTTCGGCTATCTAAATGATGTCTGAGTGTTGGCGGTGTTCCTGGCTATCTGTAAATGATGTCTGAGTGTTGGAGTGTGCTCCTGGCTATATGTAAATGATGTCTGAGTGTTGGAGTGTGTTCCTGGCTATCTGTAAATGATGTCTGAGTGTTGGAGTGTGTTCCTGGCTATATGTAAATGATGTCTGAGTGTTGAGTGTGTTCCCTGGCTACCTCTAAATGATCTCGAGTGTTGGAGTGTGCTCCTGGCTATCTGTAAACGATGTCTGAGTGTTGGAGTGTGTTCCTGCTGGCTATCTGTAAATGATGTCTGAGTGTTGGAGTGTGCTCCTGGCTATATGTAAAATGATGTCTGAGTGTTGGAGTGTGCCCCTGGCTATCTGTAAATGATGTCCGAGTGTTGGAGCGTGCCCCTGGCTATCTGTAAATGATGTGTGAGTGTTGGAGCGTGCCCCTGGCTATCTGTAAATGATGTCTGAGTGTTGGAGTGTGCCCCGGCTATCTGTAAATGATGTCTGTGTTGGAGTGTGCCCCTGGCTATCTGTAAATGATGTCTGAGTGTTGGAGTGTGCCCCTGGCTATATATAAATGATGTCTGAGTGTTGGAGTGTGCCCTGGCTATCTGTAAATTATGTCTGAGTGTTGGAGTGTGCCCCTGGCTATCTGTAAATTATGTCTGAGTGTTGGAGCGTGCCCCCTGGCCATATTTAAATGATGTCTGAGTGTTGGAGTGTGCCCCTACTATCTGTAAATGATGTCTGAGTGTTGGAGTGTGTTCCTGGCTATCTGTAAATGATGTCTGGAGTGTTGGAGCGTGCCTCTGGCTATATGTAAATGATGTCTGAGTGTTGGAGCGTGCCCCTGGCTATATGTAAATAGATGTCTGAGAGGTGGAGCGTGCCCTGGCTATATGTAAAACATGTCTGAGTGTTGGAGTGTGCCCTTGGCTATATGTAAATGATGTCTGAGTGTTGGAGTGTGCCCTGGCTATCTGTAAATGATGTCTGAGTGTTGGAGTGTGCCCCTGGCTATCTGTAAATGATGTCTGAGTGTTGGAGTGTGCTCCTGGCTATATGTAAATGATGTCTGAGTGTTGGAGTGTGCCCCTGGCTATATGTAAATGATGTCTGAGTGGTGGAGTGTGCCTGGCTATATGTTAATGATGTTGATTGGATGTGTTCTGGCTATATATAAATGATGTCTGAGTGTTGGAGTGTGCTCCTGGCTATATGTAAATGATGTCTGAGTGTTGGAGTGTGTTCCTGGCTATAGTATAAAGTGTGATGTCTGAGTGTTGGAGTGTGTTCCTGGCTATATATAAATGATGTCTGAGTGGTGGAGCGTGCCCTGGCTATATGTAAATGATGTCTGGAGTGGTGGGAGTGTGCTCCTGGGCTATCTGTAAAATGATGTCTGATGTTAAGTGTGCTCCTGGCTATATATAAATGATGTCTGAGTGTTGGAGTGTGCTCCTGGCTAACCGTAAATTATGAAAACAAGAACTTGGCCACCTGGTTTGCTTAATGGAAGGAATTAGAAACGAGAAATAATTAGAAATTATTCATATTTTTACTTTTACTTTGATACTTAAGTATATTGTAGCAATTACATTTACTTTTGATACTTAAGTATATTTAACGCTTACTTGAGCCATTTTCTATTGGGTTATCTATACTTTTTACTCAAGTATTACAATTGAGTACTTTTTCACCACTGTGACTTAGCGGTGTGGGAATGACTAACAACTGATGAAAATACATTTAATTTTATTGAAGATATAGAACACACCATCAGAAAGTTGAGAAAACAAAGGTTACATACCTCAAGAACCTAAAGCATCTTTTAGAACAATTTGGGATTCAATGCACGCACAAGGTTGGAAACACTGGTTGACTAACAAATTCTTGTTCACTGGCTGCGGTTACTGATTCACACATGAGACAGGTGTGTGGTCGCTAAAGATTAGGTTTGCCCTTAATGCACTCATTGCTTAACGAGAGAAATTTCCAGACTGCGCCATCACGCACCGCATGCCGCCTTTGTCACTGAATGAGGCTCAGGGACAAGCCCAAGAACATTCTCTGGTTGGTACTGTACAATGTCCTCTCTCATTGGCCAAAATAATTTGTTGGCTTATACGACTCATCGCCTTGACTAGAGTGCTGTCTCTGCATCAACAATCTTGTAACCATGGTAAGGGCCTTCATCACATTTCACAACACACCACTTTCCAATCAGTTCCTCATGTACAGTTGAAGTCGGAAGTTTATCATACACTTAGGTTGCTAAGTCATAAAAACTAGTTTTTCAACCACTCCAAAAATGTCTTGATAACAAACTATAGTTTTGGCAAGTCGTTAGGACATCTACTTTGTGCATGACACAAGTAATTTTTCCAACAATTGGTTACAGACAGATTATTTAACTTAATAATTAACTGTTTCACAATTCCAGTGGTCAGAAGTTTGCAACACTAAGTTGACTGTGCAAGATTTAAAACAGCTTGGAAAATTCCAGAAAATGATGTCATGGCTTTAGGAAGCTTCTGTTAGGCTAATTACATCATTTGAGTCAATTGGAAGTGTACCTGTGGATGGATTTCAAGGCCTACTTCAAGGCTCCTTGTTTGATATCATGGGAAAAGCAAACGAAATCAGCCAAGGCCTCAGAAAATAAATTGTAGACCTCCATCAAGTCTGGTTCATCCCTGGGAGCAATTTCCAAAACACCTGAAGGTACCACGCCCATCTGTACAAACAATAGTACACAAGTATAAACACCAGGACCACGCAGCCATTATACCCCCAGAAGGAGACGCACTCTGTTCCTAGAGATGAAACGTACTTTGGTGCTAAAAGTGCAAATCAACCGCCAGAACAACAGCAAAGGACCTTGTGAGGATGCTGGAGGAAACAGGTACAAAAGTATCTATATCCACAGTAAAACGAGTCTTATATCGACATAACCTGAAAGGCCAGCTCAGCAAGGAAGGAGCACTCCAAAAACCGCGCATAAAAAAAGCCAGACTACGGTTCGCGAACTGCACACAGGGGACAAAGATCATACTTTTTGGAGAAATGTCCCCTGGTTGATGAAACAAAAATAGAACTGTTTGGCCATAATGACCATTGCGAGATTTGGAGGAAAAAGGGGAGGCTTTGAAAGCCGAAGAAGAACACCATCCCAACCCGTGAAGCACGGGGGTGTAGCATCATGTTGTGGGGGTGCTTTGCTGTAGTGGGGACTGGTGCACTTCTACAAAATAGATGGCATCATGAGGTAGGAAAATGATGTGGATATATTGAAGCAACATCTCAAGAATACAGTCAGGAAGTTAAAGCTTGGTCGCAAATTGGGTCTTCCAAATGGACAATGACCCAAGCATACTTCCAAAGTTGTGGCAGAAATGGCTTAAGGACAACAACAAAGTCCAGGTGGTGGAGTGGCCATCACAAAGCCCTGACCTCAACCTATTGAAAATGTGTGGGCAGAACTGAAAAGCATGTCGCAAGTAGGCTACAAACCTGACTCAGTTACACCGTTGCCAGTAGGAATGGAAAAATTCACCACCAACTTATTGTGGGGGGAGTTGGAAGGCCACCCAAACGCTTGACCCAAGTTAAACAATTTAAAGGCTATATGCTACCAAACACTAATTGAGTGTATGTCAACCTCTGACCCATTGGGAAATGTGATGAAAGAAATAAAAGCTGAAAAAAATCATTCTCTCTACTATTATTCTGACATTTCACATTCTTAAAATAAAGTGGTAGGATCCTAACTGACCTAAAACAGGGAATTTTTACTAGGATTAAATGTCAGCAGCTGTGAAAAACAGAGTTTAAACTTGTATTTGGCTAAGGTGTAAACTTCCGACTTCAACTGTATGTCTGCAATGGGCTGTATTGCACTAGGAGATGGCTGTGGTGCTGTGCAGGTGGGAAGTGGGGAAGGTTGAGCTTGGCCTGCCCTGATTGTTGAATTATCCGGTCTGTGGGCCAAAACAATCACACAAGATGTGGAGTCATTTGAGGGGCAGGTAGGTCATCATTCTGTGGCTGTAAGACTTCAGGTGAGTGTGGTGGAGTGTTTTTTGGACAGGTAGGACTCCATAACCACTCTGTTCTGGATAGTTGATCTTCTTTTCTTTGGTTTATTTTCCGTTGCTCCTTTTTTTTCCTTTTTGTTGTTGGAAAAGTTGTGAGATGGATTTCAGTTCACCACTTTCTTTTCTCTTAAGGGATCTTTCTTTTTGTTTCTTAAGAGACTCCTGGATCTTGTTGGATTTTGTTTATATACAACGAACAAAAGTATGTGGACACCTGCTTGTCGAACATCTCATTCCAAAATCATGGTCATTAATATGGAGTTGGTCCCACCTTTGTTGCTATAGAACAGCCTCCACTTTTCTGGGAAGGCTTTCCACTAAATGTGGGGTTGAGGTGAGGGCTCTATGCGAGCCAGTAAAGTTCTTCCACACCCGATTAGCGCCATTTCTGTATGGGACCTTGCTTTCTGACTGGGGCATTGTCACGCTGAAACAGGAAAGAGCCTTCCCCAAACTGTTGCCAAAAAAAGTTGGAAGCACAGAATTGTCTAGAATGTCATTGTACGCAGGAGTGTTAAGATCTTCACTGGAACTAAGGGGCCTAGCCCGAACCATGAAAAAAACAGTTATCCAGACCATTATTCCTCTTCCAGCAAACTTATCAGTTGGCACTATGCAGATTTTTCCGCCGACTGCAGATGGTAATGGCGTGATTCATCCCTCTAGAGAACACGTTTCCACTGTGAGTCCAATGGCGGGAAGCTTACACACCCAGCGACGCGGGCATTGAACATGGTGATCTTATAGTAGGCTTGGTGTGGGGCTGTCGCCATGGAAACCCATTTCATGAATCCGCGAAACAGTCTGTGCTGACGCTTCCAGAGGCAGTTTGGAACCCGCTAGTGTTTGCAACCGAGGACAGACAATTGTTACCCACGCATCATCAGCGGTCCTGTCTGTGAGCTTGCGTGGCCTACCACTTGGCGGGCTGAGCTGTTGTTGCTGGTCCTAGATATTTCCACTTCACAAAACAGCACTTACGCGGGTTGACCGGGGCAGCTCTAGCAGGGCAGAAATTTGACGAACTGGACTTGTTGGAAAGTTGACATCCTATGACGTGCCACATTGAAAGCCACTGGGCTCTCAGTACCGGGCATTACACTACTGCTAATGTTTGGTCTATGGGGATTGCAGTGGTTGTGTGCTCTATTTTACACACCTTTCAGCAATGAGTGTGGCTGAAATAGCCAAACCTACTAATTTGAAGGGGTGTCCAAGCATACTTTTGTATATATAGTGTATGCCCTTGTCTATCCTTGGTTGATTTATGGGGCATCTTATATATATAAAAAAAAGATAATTAAAGTCAGTAATAATCCAGTAATAACCATAGTAAGTCACATAAATCAAAATCACTCAATCATCCTAATATAATACAAATTGAAATGGTCTTATTTAGAAATTTTTTTCAATTTCAACTTAACCAAGATCATATATGTAATTTGTGTGTCTTTCAGGGTCTTAAAGTAAGTAAAAATGTAATAGCTAATATATTTAGCCATTACCACCACATTCTGTCCTTACCATCACATTCATTACGTGGTGGTAAGGATGTGCGGTTAGAATGACATTTTTATAGTATTTGTTCATAAATAGCAGGCATTCTAGCATGCTAACAGCTAGCATACAATGTATCCTAAATACATAATTAAAACACTCAAATCATATTTTCCTCTATTTTTCAACAATTTCCTGGCATCAAAATCTGAATCCTCCATGAGAATCAGTGCTCCACTGTCACGATTCACATCCATGGTAACCAAGAACACAAACCTTTGAAAAACATTATTATCATGTAATTAGCTTGTGGTGGTGGTAATGACCCAATACTTAGAGAGGATCGTATTTTGTGTAAACTATATATATATAGTTTCCACTTATTTTACTATTTTTTTTTAAGCAGGTGCATTAAATATTTTCTAATGATCAAGACTTTTTGTAAGTGCAATACACAGCAGACTGTCAAAAGTCTGGGTGTGAGACAGGACAAAAACAGTTCAAAACAGTGAAATCCAGAAGAAGAAAAAAATATATACAGTGAGTGAGTACAAGTATTTGATACACTGCCAATTTTGTGCAGGTTTTCCTACTTACAAAGTATGTAGAGAGTCTGTAATTTCATCATAGGTACACTTCAACTGTGAGACAGTAATGGGTGGAGAACAGGAGGGCTTCCCAAAGAATAACTAACAGGTCTGTGTGAGTGCCGGAATTCTTACATGGTTGGTAGGTGATCAAATACTTATGTCATGCAATAAAATGTAAAATGAATTACTTAAAACTCATAGAATGTGATTTTTAGATTCCGCCTCTCACAGTTGAAGTGTAACTTATGATAAAAATTACAGTGCTCTACATGCTTTGTAAGTAGGAAAATCTTTCAAAATCGGCAGTGTATAAATACTTGTTCTCCCCACTGTATATATATATGTAATTTGAAAGCTGGAAAAAAAGTTTAAGGTTATTTTGTTCTCTGCTTTAATGGATGTGAAATAAAACCCTCTAAATTCACATTTTATCTTTAAAATTCGAACCTGAGACGCAAAAAGTGGTGTCAGACGTATTTGTAAAAACCACCCATTTACTGGAAAGGAGCATCAAGAGCACTGAGCATTTCACTACCCTGT
>NW_025549362.1:0-15577 GCF_905237065.1 Salmo salar | reverse complement strand
CATTTGGCAGGCAAAACTCCTGAGACATTTTCTGACAGGAAGTGGATACCTGATGTGTTGTAATACCTTTAAACTCATCCCATTGAAAACACAGGGGTTGAGGAATATTTTGGCACTTCCTATTGCTTCCACTAGATGTCACCAGCCTTTACAAAGTGTTTTGAGTCTTCTGAGGAGATCTGACCGAACAAGAGCCATGGAACGATGATAACCCATTAGACACCTGGGCGCCATGAGTTCATGTTGGGTACCTCGCTCCAATACGTTATAAAGAGTATGCATTCAACCACCTTGAATATTATTCATGTTCTGGTTAAAAAGGCCCTAATGATTTATGCTATACAACGCTTCCTTTTTTTTTTTGGACATGCTTGAACGAACGGAAATATATTTTTCCCGTCGCTCATGACGAAGTCCGCTGGCTTAGATCATGTGCTAACAAGACGGAGATTTTGGACATAAATGATGAGCTTTTGAACAAAAAACTACATTCGTTATGGACCGCGCAGTGCCTGCTGATTATTGCAAAGTGTGATTTCCCAGTAAGGTTATTTAAAATCTGGCAAGTTGATTGTGTCTAAGAGATGTAAATCTATACCCTTAAATGACAATATATAATATTTTACCAATGTTTTCCAATTTTAATTATTTAATTTGTGGTGTTGACTTGACTGTCAAGTTATTGGAGGAAACGATTTCAACATCAATGCCATAGTAAAACGCTGTTTTTGGATATAAATATGAACTTGATAGAACTAAAAATGCATGTGCATTGTCTAACATAATGTCCTAGGAGTGTCATCTGATGGAGATTGTAAAGGTTAGTATCATTTTAGCTGGCTTTATGGTTTTGGTGACCCTGTCTTTGAATTGACAAAACATTACACACAACTCTTGTAAATGTACTGTCCTAACATACCTAAAATGTATGCTTTAGAAACCTTTTGAAATCGTAAAACGTGGTTAGATTAAGGAGATGTTTATCTTTCAAAGGGTGTAAAATAGTTTAATGTTTGAAAATTTGAATTTTGACATTTATTTGGATTCAAATTTGCCGCTTCTTGAAATGCACCTGCTGTTGATGGAGTGTACCACGGATGGAACGCTAGCGTCCCACCTAGCCCTAAGAGGTCATTAGAGAAGCTTCCATTAAAAAAAAACTTTGAGTTGTTAGATATATAGCTCTGGCAGAGGATGAAAAGCCATAGCACATATGTTTTTCAACATCAGGTTATACTGGACACAGCAAAGGCTCCTACAATTTTATGTGTCAGTGCAGTAATGTTGAATGCCCTTCTTATAAGCATGCTGAAAGTCTGTTGCTAATTTGTTTACAGAGAAATAGCATTGTATTTGGTCAAACACAATTTTTCCAAATAGATTACTAAGAGCTGGCAGCAAGCTTATAGGTCTGCTGTTAGAACCAGTAATGGCCGCTTTACCACCTTGGTTATTCTGTATACTTGGCCCATCTTGACACTGTGTTAACTAACCTCCAGACGAGCTTCAATGCCATACAACTCTCCTTCCGTGGCTTCCAACTGCTTGTCGCGTCTTCTTTTGGGAACCATTAAACTGAAGACAAATTTATCAAATAACTCCCTGTAATTATTATTACGCGATTAAACTGATTAATCGCTTAACTGTAATTAACTAGGAGATCGGGGCACCAAGGAAAATATTAAGATTACAAAGTTATAATTTTCCTAATATAACTTTCCATATTATAACATTATATATTATATTATATTATAGTATAGGCCGATTATCTTCTGGTTTAAATTGTGTATTTTACTCTCGTCTGCCTCATTCCAAACGTCGTAAATTGTTGTATCTGCATGAACCCAGTCTTCACTAAGTCACCTATACATCAACTGTCTTAAAATCATTTATTTACTAAACAAAGTAATCTACAGAAAGCATACAAACAGTAGTTATCGTCATAAAGAATTGGTAGAGTAATGTGCCCTAGTGGACTAAACTGCATGGCGTACTTGTTAAACAAACAAGGGGGGTCAGCTGAGAAGACCCTACAGAGTTGATAAATGTTAACAATTGATATGCTAATCCTTTGCACATGAACGCTCACTCATTCGGGAACAATTGCAATCAATATATATTACGCTCAGCAATGTCGGGATCCTTGTTGGAGAGTTTTGTCCTGTTGGAGAATTTTGTCCACGCTCTCTCTCGGTTAGAATGGCTCTTTCAAAGCGGCATTCATTAATGTCGCTATAGAATGGATGTTCGGTCTTCGCTTCAATGATATCAAATTTCTAGCTGCAGACTATTAATTAATATCAAAGACTTGTTATTATTCTGTCGGTATCGATAGTTCAAAAGATTAACCACGTGGTATGGTTAAACTTCAGTAGAGGGATGCATGGTCAAACCTATTGGCCAACTCCGTAATGGAGTGGAGGCCTGGTCTGGTGAAAGAACTTCAAGTTGGGGGTTTTATACGGAACATAGAACAGGCTGTCTCATGACATGCTTGTCCTGTCTGTGTCCCTGGGTCGTGCCAATATTGATTGAGTTAAGCTTTGAACAGAAATAAGAAATTCTATCCTTTGCATAACATCAGCACATAGCCTTACTCTCAACATATATTCCAAATAGCTTTAATCTTATTAAATCTCATTGTATACAACCATTATTTAGATGCAAGTCCCATAGCTGAAGGCTATTATATAAACCTTAGTATGGTAATATGGCAATATTTGTCTCTAATGAAGTATCACAAAAACTAACCAAGCGGACCAGTTCGTACCTCTTCTTCACCGATCTTTTATAGCTTCTCCAGAACATAAATGTTTGTTCGGTTCCCCAATTCTCTGTAATGTGAGTTGGAAGAATTCCTTTGTCTCTCTATGGAAACCCCTCACCTGTCTCAAAACTGGGCCCATGAGGCCGGACCTACTCCCTTTGGAATTTCGACGACCCATCTCCACCACAGCCTGGGTGAGGAGGTGGGTAGGGGGATGGTGCATAGAAAACCCAGAGGGCAAAGGGGGGGGTTCAACTGTGTTCTCTGTACCCAGAGAGAGGGCAACTTCATGACATGCTCTAAAACTAAATGCATGCTATTCAATTGATCACTGCCCGCACCTGCTCGCCGGTCCAGCATCACTACTCTGGACAACTACAAATACCTGGGTGTCTGGTTGGGACTGTAAACTCTCCTTCCAGACTCACATTAACCTCTTGGGGCTAGGTGGGACGCTAGCGTCACCGTGGTGCACTCCATCAACAGCAGGTGCATTTCAAGAGCGGCAAATTTGAATCCAAATAAATGTCAAAATTCAAATTTTTCAAAAATACAACTATGTTACACCATTTGAAAGATAAACATCTCCTTAACCTGTTGGGTCTAGGGGGCAGCATTTGCATCGCTGGATAAAAAAATGTACCGATTTAATCTGCGTTAGCTAATCCTACCCAGTAACTACAATATGCATATACTTATTATATATGGATAGAAAACACTCTAAAGTTTCCAAAACTGTTTGAATGGTGTCTGTCGAGTATAACAGAACTCATTTGGCAGGCAAAACTCTGAGACATTTTCTGACAGGAAGTGGATACCTGATGTGTTGTATTGACTTTAAACCTATCCCATTGAAAAACACAGGGGTTTAGGAATATTTTGGCACTTCCTATTGCTTCCACTAGATGTCACCAGCCTTTACAAAGTGTTTTGAGTCTTCTGGAGGGAGATCTGACCGAACAAGAGCCATGGAACGATGATGGCCCATTAGACACCTTCGCGAGTTGATGTTGGTACCCTCGTTTCCAATACGTTATAAAAGAGTATGCATTCGATCCACCTTGAATATTATTCATGTTCTGGTTAAAAAGGCCCTAATGATTTATGCTATACAACGTTTGACATGTTTGAACGAACGGAAATATATTTTTCCCTCGTTCATGACGAGAAGTCCGGCTGGCTTACATCATGTGCTAACGAGACGGAGATTTTTGGACATAAATGATGAGCTTTTTTGAACAAAACTACATTCGTTATGGACCTGTGATACCTGGAAGTGACATCTGATGAAGAGAATCAAGGTAATGGATTATTTACATAGTATTTTCGATTTTAGATCTCCCCAACATGACGTCTAGTCTGTATCGCAACGCGAGTATTTTTCTGAAGGCGCAGTGCTCAGATTATTGCAAAGTGTGATTTCCCAGTAAGGTTATTTTTAAATCTGGCAAGTTGATTTGCGTTCAAAAGATGTAAATCTATAATTCTTTAAATGACAATATAATATTTTACCAATGTTTTCTAATTTTAATTATTTAATTTGTGACGCTGACTTGACTGCCGGTTATTGGAGGGAAACGATTTCCTCAACATCAATGCCATAGTAAAACGCTGTTTTTGGATATAAATATCAACTTGATAGAACTAAAAATGCATGCATTGTCTAACATAATGTCCTAGGAGTGTCATCTGATGGAGATTGTAAAGGTTAGTGCATCATTTTAGCTGGTTTTATGGTTTTGGTGACCCTGTCTTTGACTTGACAAAACATTACACACAACTCTTGTAAATGTACTGTCCTAACATACTCTAAATTTATGCTTTCGCCGTAAAACCTTTTGAAATCGTGAAACGTGGTTAGATTAAGGAGATGTTTATCTTTCAAATGGTGTAACATAGTTGTATTTTTGAAAAATTTGAATTTTGACATTTATTTGGATTCAAATTTGCCGCTCTTGAAATGCACCTGCTGTTGATGGAGTGCACCACGGGTGGCACGCTTAGCGTCCCCACCTAGCCCCAAGAGGTTAATCTAACCACGTTTTACGATTTCAAAAGGTTTTCGGCGAAAGCATAAATTTAGAGTATGGGGACATCACCGTTCCATGGCTCTTGTTCGGTCAGATCTCCCTCCAGAAGACTCAAAACACTTTGTAAAGGCTGGTGACATCTAGTGGAAGCAATAGGAAGTGCCAAATATTCCTAAACCCCTGTGTTTTTCAATGGGATAGGTTTAAAGTCAATACAACACATCAGGTATCCACTTCCTGTCAGAAAATGTCTCAGGGTTTTGCCTGCCAAAATGAGTTCTGTTATACTCACAGACACCATTCAAACAGTTTTGGAAACTTTAGAGTGTTTTCTATCCATATATAATAAGTATATGCATATTCTAGTTACTGGGTAGGATTAGTAACCAGATTAAATCGGGTACATTTTTTTTATCCAGACGTGCAAATGCTGCCCCCTAGACCCAACAGGTTAAGCATCGCCAATCCAAAATTAAATCTAGAATCGGCTTCCTATATCACAACAAAGCATCCTTCACTCATGCTGCCAAACATACCCTCGTAAAACTGACCATCCTACCGATACGACTTCGGTGATGTCATCTATAAAATAGCCTCCAACACTCTACTCAACAAACTGGATGCAGTCTATCACAGTGCCATCCGTTTTGTCACCAAAGCCCCATACACTACCCACCATTGCGACCTGTACGCTCCGTTGGTTGGCCCTCGCTTCATACTCGTCGCCAAACCCACTGGCTACAGGTTATCTACAAGTCTCTGCTAGGTAAAGCCCTGCCTTATCTCAGCTCACTGGTCACCATAGCAGCACCCTCTCGTAGCACTTCGGCTCCAGCAGGTATATCTCACTGTTCACCCCCAAAGCCAATTCCTCCTTTGGTTGTCTTTCCTTCCAGTTCTCTGCTGCCAATGACTGGAATGAACTGCAAAAATCTCTGAAGCTGGAGACTCATATCTCCTTCACTAGCTTTAAGCACCAGCTGTCAGAGCAGCTCACAGATCACTGCACCTGTACATAGCCCATCTGTAAACAGCCCATCTATCTACCTACCTCATCCCCATACTGTATTTATTTAGTTATCATGCTCCCTTTGCACCCCAGTATCTCTACTTGCACATTCATCTTCTGCACATCTACCATTCCAGTGTTTAATTGCTATATTGTAATTACTTTGCCTCCATGGCCTATTTATTGCCTTAACTTACCTCATTTGCACTCACTGTATATAGACTTTTTTGTTTTCTTTTTGTTCTACTGTATTATTGACTGTATGTTTTGTTTATTCCATGTCTAACTCTGTGTTGTTGTATGTGTCGATTGCTATGCTTTATCTTGGCCAGGTAGCAGTTGCAAATGAGAACTTGTTCTCAACTAGCCTACATGGTTAAATAAAGGTGAAATAAAAATACAAATAAATTACTTTGGCTTTCCTCCAGGCCTGAGGACAAAGACTTTCCTCTAGGCCCAGATTAAAGATGTGACAGATAGGAGTGGCTATAGAGTCAGCTACCATCCTCAGTAGCTTTCCATCTAAGTTGTCAATGCCAGGAGGTTTGACATTATTGATCGATAACAATAATTTTTCCACACTGACTACAAAATTCAAACTTGCAATGCTTTTCTTTCATTATTAGTTTTTTTATGCATGAATACAATTGCTCACTGTTCGTTGTTGGCATTTCCTGCCTAAGTTTGCCCACTATGCCAATGTAATAATCATTAAAATAATTGGCAACATCAAATGGTTTTTGTGATGACTAAGCCATCTGATTCAATGAAAGATGGAGTTGAATTTGTCTTTCTGCCCATAATTTCCCTTAAAAGTACTTTTCCATCATTATTTATATAATTGGTCTTGGCTTCATAATACCATTTCTTCTTCTTTTTGTCGAGTTTAGTCACATAAATTCTAAATTTGCAGTAAGTCAGCCAGTCAGATGTCCAGCCAGACTTATTAGCCACTTCTTTATCCCCATCTCTTTCAACCATACAGTTTTTCAATTCCTCATCAATCCATGGAGCCTTAACAGTTCTAACAGTCAGTTTCTTAACAGGTGCATGTTTACCTCTGCTGTTTTCAATCAGGATCTCAGCGATCACTGCCTCATTGCCTGTATCCGCTTATGGGTCCGCGGTCAAACGACCACCCCTCATCACTGTCAAACGCTCAATAAAACACTTCTGCGAGCAGGCCTTTCTCATCGACCTGGCCGGGGTATCCTGGAAAGAAATTTACCTCATTCCGTCAGTCAGGGATGCCTGGTCGTTCTTTGAAAGTAATTTCTTCACCGTCTTAGATAAGCATGCCCCTTTAAAAAATGCAGAACTAAGAACAGATATAGCCCTTGGTTCACTCCAGAACTGACTGCCCTTGAGCAGCACAAAAACATCCTGTGGTGGACTGCAATAGCATCAAATAGTCCCCGGATATGCAACTGTTCAGGGAAGTCAGGAACCAATACACACAGTCAGTTAGAAAAGCTAAGGCTTGCTTTATCAAACAGAAATTTCCATCCTGTAGCTATAACTCAAAAAAGTTCTGGGACACTGTAAAGTCCATGGAGAACAAGAGCACCTCCTCCCAACTGCCCACTGCACTGAGGCTCGGTAACACGGTAACACCACCGATAAATCCATGATATCGAACATTTCAATAAGCATTTCTCTATAGCTGGCCATGCCTTCCTCCTGGCTACTCCAACACCGGCCAACAGCTCCGACCCCCCGCAGCTACTTGCCCAAGCCTTCCCCAGCTTCTCCTTCACCCAAATCCAGATAGCAGATGTACTGAAAGAGCTGCAAAACCTGGAACTGTACAAATCAGCTGGGCTAGACAATCTGGACCCTCTCTTTCTAAAACCATCCGCCGCCATTGTTGCAACCCCTATTACCAGCCTGTTCAACCTCTCTTTCAGACGTCCGAGATCCCTAAAGATTGGAAAGCTGCTGCGGTCATCCCCTCTTCAAAGGGGGTGACACTCTAGACCCAAACTGCTATAGACCTATATCTATCTGGCCCTGCCTCTCTAAAGTCTTCGAAAGCCAAGTTAATAATCAGATCACTGACCATTTCCGAATCCCACCGTACCTTCTCCGCTGTGCAATCCGGTTTCAGAGCCGGTCACGGGTGCACCTCAGCCACGCTCAAGGTACTAAACGATATCATAACCGTCATCGATAAAAGACAGTACTGTGCAGCCGTCTTCATCGACCTGGCCAAGGCTTTCGACTCTGTCAATCACCGTATTCTTATCGGCAGACTCAATAGCCTTGGTTTCTCTAATGACTGCCTCGCCTGGTTCACCAACTACTTTGCAGACAGAGTTCAGTGTGTCAAATCGGAGGGCATGTTGTCCGGACCTCTAGCAGTCTCTGTGGGGGGTACCACACTCTGTAAATATCAATGATGTTGCTCTTGCTGGGGCGATTCCCCTGATCCACCTCTACGCAGACGACACCATTCTGTATACTTCTGGCCCTTCCTTGGACACTGTGCTAACTAACCTCCAAACGAGCTTCAATGCCATACAACACTCCTTCCGCGGCCTCCAACGGCTCTTAAACGCTAGTAAAACCAAATGCATGCTTTTCAACTGTTCGCTGCCCGCCGGACTAGTATCACCACCCTGGACGGTTCTGACCTAGAATATGTGGACAACTATAAATACCTAGGTGTCTGGCTAGACTGTAAACTCTCCTTCCAGACTCATATTAAACATCTCCAATCCAAAATCAAATCTAGAATCGGCTTTCTATTTTGCAACAAAGCCTCCTTCACTCACGCCGCCAAACTTACCCTAGTAAAACTGACTTTCCTGCCGATCCTCGACTTCGCGATGTCATCTACAAAATAGCTTCAAATACTCTACTCAGCAAACTGGATGCAGTCTATCACAGTGCCATCTGTTTTGTTACCAAATCACCTTATACCACCCACCACTGCGACCTGTATGCTCTAGTCGGCTGGCCCTCGCTACATATTCGTCACCAGACCCACTGGCTCCAGGTCATCTATAAGTCTATTCTAGGTAAAGCTCTGCCTTATCTCAGTTCACTGGTCACGACAACAACATTCACCCGTAGCACACGTTCCAGCAGGAATATCTCACTGATCATTCCCAAAGCCAACACCTCATTTGGCCGCCTTCCATTCCAGTTCTCTGCTGCCAGTGACTGGAACGAATTGCAAAAATCGCTGAAGCTGGAGACTTTTATTTCCCTCACCAACTTTAAACATCAGCTATCTGAGTAGCTAACCGATCGCTGCAGCTGTACATAGTCCATCTGTAAATAGCCCACCCAATCTACCTACCTCATCCCCATACTGTTTTTATTTACTTTTCTGCTCTTTTGCACACCAGTATCTCTACTTGCACACCATCATCTGCTCATTTATCACTCCAGTGTTAATCTGCTAAATTGTAATTCTTCGGTACTATGGTCTATTTATTGCCTACCTCCTCATGCCTTTTGCACACACTGTATATAGACTTTTTTTTGTCTACTGTGTCATTGACTTGTTTATTGTGTTATTGGCTTGTTTATTGTTTATTCCATGTGTAACTCTGTGTTGTTGTCTGTGTCACACTGCTTGCTTTATCTTGGCCAGCTCGCAGTTGTAAATGAGAACTTGTTCTCAACTAGCCTACCTGGTTAAATAAAGGTGAAATAAAAAATAAAATAAAAAATCAATGATTGGAAGAAGCAATTTCATAAATTCATCAAGTGCAGCATCTGGATACTTCTCATTAGTCACATCAGACTAACAAATATTTTTAACATCATCCACATAAGAGTCACAGCAAAATATTTTGTATGATCACTTATACACTATTTTAGGCCCAGGAAATGTGGCTTTCCTGGATATAGCCACTATATTGTGATCACTGCATCCAATAGGTACGGATACAGCTTTAAAACAAAGTTCTACAGCATTAGTAAAAATGTGATCGATACATGTGGATGATCTTGTTCCTGTAGTGTTCGTAAACACTCTGGTAGGTTGATTAATAACCTGTACCAGATTACAGGCACTGGTTACAGTAAGAAGCTTCCTCTTGAGCGGAGAGCTTGATGAAAACCAGTCAATATTCAGGTCCCCAAGAAAATAGACCTCTCTGCTTACATCACATACACTAACAATCATTTCACTCATATTATTTAGATACTGACTGTTAGCACTTGGTGGCCTATAGAAACACCCCAAAAGAAAAGGATTTAGATGTGCCAATGAACCTGCAACCACAACACTTCAATAATACTTGACATAAGATCTTCTCTAGGCATTACAGGGATATGGCTCTGGATATATACAGCAACACCTCCCGATTAAGCATTTCTGTGTCTTCTATATATGTTATATCCCTGTATTGCTACTGATGTATCATCAAATGAATTATCTAAGTGAGCCTCAGAAATGGCTAATCCATTCAGCAGTCCATTAATCAATTGGTGTGTGTGTGTGTGCGCGGTGTGTGCGTGCACTGCGGGGTTGAAGCTACGAACCCATAGGCTTGGTTCTCTCATCCCTTCCAGGCTTCTGGGTGGGAGGGTGGACAATGAGCCTATCGTAGCGGATGTAAGCAATGTCCCCACGGGCTCTGGCAGCTTTCATGGCTCGGATCAGTTCTTTCCTCTTCTGGAACACAGCTTCAGGATAGAGGAAGATAAACGTTCCTCTCAAGTTCTTGGCTCTTTCCAGAACAGCTACCTTGTCCTTGAACCTCAGGAACATGACCACTATTGGCCTGGGCCTATCACCTGGGCCGGTGGTGGGTTTTCCAGTCCTGTTGGTGCGCTCCACCTCAAGCTTCCTGTGATCCATCTTCAATTTCTCAGAGATCATTTCCCTCACTTTGTCCTCAGACTCCGTCCAGGTCTCATGTGGAGATTCTGCAATTCCATCCACAACCATGTTGCTCCTCCTTGATTGTCCCTCGAGATAGTCTGATTTATCTGTCATTGTTATCATTGATACACACTGAACTGATGACCTCTCTCAATGACTTAAAGATTGCTGTCATCTTGACGTTCTCCTGTTTCAACTCATCGAGCTGACCCTGGCAGAACCTCAACCTGTTCTTCAGGTCCTGGACCTCTCTAGTCAGGTCATCCATTCTTTTTAGTAGAATCCAGGAGTATTTGGACAAAATACTTGAAGCTATTTTCTTGTTGTTGTAACAACTGCTTGTAGGTCTCTTTTGTTTGTTTAAAAGATCCTTCACGTGTGATAGATAGACACCACTGTCTTCAACGGTACTCCCACCGGCTTTGGTCTTTGGCATGGTAGCTAGCAACGTAGGTTGCACTATTACTCCCTCGCAATTCCAGACAGGGCGGGTCACGGGGGAAATTGAAAACAACAAACAGCAGGGATCTAGACAGCCACAGACCCAGGACAATCCGTGGTCCCAGTCACAATGGTTAATCGCATCGCGGGCTGCGTTAAAGAAAACCCAGCTAGCTTTATGTGCAGCTAGCTAGCAGCTAGACTAGCTGCAACACCAAATGGCTCCTCAGACCCGTCCTTGGTTGGCAGGATCACTGGAAAGAGACAAGCAGTCCCAGAAACGAATGCCAACTGCATCACTGGATCCAAACTAAGAAGCTAGCTAGCTACCAAGAACTTTCCAATACACTTTCAAACAATAAACTTTTCAAACAGACAAAACCAAGCTCTTCCTTATTCCACGTTCAACAGGAAGTGAAGTGCAGCATGACAAGATTCTCTATGAGGTGGTAAATCCAACATACAACCCAGCCACGAGCTACCCAGTAACACGAGCCAACAATACGAGCTAAATGCCTTTTATTGTGACGTGGTGAGATTGGACCCAGGTGCAGAGAAGAGACCGGATGAAGAATCAGTGGTTAAGGATAAACATAATACTTTACAGAGAAAAGGTAGCCGCAGGATCACAGTACACAGTACAAAAACAACAAACACTAAGTCTTGAAAACTCACTTAGAAAACGAACACACATGATAAACAATTCAAGCTTCTGCAAAGGACAAAAGAAAACACTCGTCTTTTAACAGGGAAATCATAATGAGTAAATAGGACACAACTGATTGTTGTTAATGTCACTAGGACGATCTCTGCCGGCCTCTGGTGACAGGTGGAACCATGACATCTATGCTCGCCGAGACCAGTAACAGCATGCGTGAGAACACCAGCTGTTCCGTTCGACTATGTGAGTAAGACATTTAAACAAGTTAACATTCACTAAGCTAAGGTCCAGACGGATTAACAGGACACGTACCCAGAGCATGCGCTGACCAGCTGGCAAGTGTCAACTGACATTTTCAACCTCTCCCTGACCCAGTCTGTAATACCTACATGTTTCAAGCAGACCACCATAGTCCCTGGGCCCAAGAACGCCAAGGTAACCTGTTGTTACGTTCCCCAGTTTCTGTTGTGGTTTGTGTATTATCATGTATGTATTTCAGGAGATGGATTCCTGAAGTTCTCTACGAGCAGCTGATTGGTCAATCAACATTGATTGTTTGGAGAGCTGACCCCGCCCCCTCATCAGGACGCAGCTGTCTCCAATTACTAACTTCTTCTGAAGCTATATAAGCCCCAGTTCTGTTGCTCAGAAGGGAGATGATTGCTGAGAGACAAGGCTAATGGCTGAGGGTTATAGCATGTTGGTTGTTTCCAAGAATTTTGGTATGTACTGTGTCCGTTGTTGCTGAGGGAGCTGATTGGTTGTGTGTGTCAATAGGATGCAGTGTTTTGATTATTGACTTACATTTGTGTAGTTCTGTTTCATTTGTTCCCAGGGGGAAGGGGAAGGCACCTAGGGAGTGTTTAGGCAAGAGGCCCGCGGGCAACATATACCCGTAGTAGTTTGCTGTCTATGCACACTAGGAAAGACCTGGGCGGACCAACCCCTGTATTTTGGTTAGTGCACCAGGTGGTGCTAGATAGGTAAGTAGTGGGTAGTCAGGTAAGGTAGGAGAGGGGGGCTTTGATATTTACTTTCTTTGCTTTGGTTCCGTCCAGCCCCTTTTTCCCAAACCTTACCACGTGAAGGAATAAATTCCCTGTTAACGGTATTCTCTGCCTATTCGTCATACTTGTTCACACTTACACTTCCCTACCTTATTCACAACAAGGAGAGTTGAGTTGTAGCAGGGTGTTGCGTTCCCTCTTTCTAGAGGCGTGCGTAACATAATGGGGGCTCATCCGGGATCCCATTAAACCCCCCACCCCTGCTGCACTGAGCTTTCTGTGATTTGTGAGTATGGGTGACTAGTTTAGTTTGTGGTTAGTTCAGTGTTGAGCGTCATAGCATTAGCTATTTGTTGGCTCTTGTGTTTGGTGTAGTAGTTTACAATGGCTACTTTTGATGTACAATCCTTTTTGGATAACCCGTCGTGGGAGGTGTTTAATAAGTGTCGTAAAAGTGATTTAATGACCTTGGCTGACCATTATTCATTGTCTATTTCGCACAATTTAGTTAAGGCGGAGGTTAAGAAACTAGTGTTAAATGTATTGTTAGAAGAGGAGGTGCTTGTGTTACCGCTGCCTGAACCTACTACCCCTGTAGGGGATGTTGCTGCTCCTGTAAGCCCGTCGGTTTCGGAGACCGAAGGCGAGGCTAAAGCTCCAGCCACATTGCCCCGTTTTGATCCGCTCTCCCCACTGTCAACTGGTGATGCCAGAAGGGATGTCCGTTCTATACAGTTTCAACTGGAAGCGGAAGAGAGAGCCCAAATTAGGCGAGAAAATCTCCAGTTAGAAATCTGCATTAAAATAGAGGCTGAAAAAGAAAGAGAACAGCGGCAGTTGGAAATCTGCAAAATAGAGGCAGAAAGAGAACAGCGGCAGATGGATTTCAAAATGCGCCAAATGGAATTGGAGGCAGAGACAGCGAGGCTAGCCTTTGTTCCTACTGTGCCTGTTAGTGAGTCGTCCTCACCAGCTGGAGCTTCCAACACGTTTGACATTAGTAGGCAGATTGCCTTAGTACCTTTGTTTAGAGAATCAGAGGTTGACTCCTATTTTTGTGTGTTTGAACGTATAGCCGAAGCCAACTGAAATGGCCTGAAGAAGTATGGTGCTTATTACTTCAGTGTAAATTAACTGGAAAAGCCCAAGAGGTTTTATCAGCGCTACCTTTGGAAGATAGTTTGAACTATGAAGTGGTCAAAGCTACCGTTCTTGGTGCTTATGAGCTTGTGCCTGAGTGCATACCGACAGAGATTTAGGTCTCATAGAAAGTCTCCTAGTAAGACTTATGTGGAATTTGCTAGAGACAAGGGAAATCTGTTTGATAAATGGCATGCTGCTAGTAAGGTAACTGATTTCAACTCTCCGGGAGTTAATTTTGTTGGAAGAGTTTAAAAATTGCACCCGAACGCATTGTAGTATACCTAAATGAACAAAGTATCCTCCCTGTCAGAAGCGTCTGTGTTGGCAGACGAGTTTGTGTTGACGCACAAGAGTGTGTTTTCGGCTCATACTGAGAGTAGAGCTACTGAGTTGCCTACTTTTAGTCCCAGTCGGCCCACAGTATATCAAGCACGCCAGAAAATGAGCGTCCCTGTTTCTATTGTCATAAAGTGGGACATGTGATTAATGATTGCTTCCTACTAAAACGCAAACAAGGGATGCCTTTTCGGTGCCAAGCCGCCAACAGGTGTTGGGCTAATTCGATACTGTTGTGAGGTCTGAAACAAAACAGGTGCCTCAGAGTAAATGTAGTTTGAAAGTCTCTCAGTACCCGACCGCAGTTACGAACCGTTCATTTTTGAGGGGTTTGTGTCCATAGCGAATGACCGAAGCATCTCAGCGTCCTGTTAAAATCCTTAGAGATACAGGGCGGCGCAGTCATTTATATTGTTTGATGTGTTGCCCTTATCCGACAATACATACTGTGGTTCCAGTGTGTTAGTTCAGGGTATTGAAATGGGTTTTGTCCCAGTGCCGTTGCACTTTGTGAATGTACACTCTGGAGTTAATCAGTGGAATATTCAGGTAGGGGTACGTCCTAAGTTGCCAGTAAAAGGTGTGACCTTTATAATGGGAACGATATTGCTGGAGGAAAAGGTAGTACCCGTGGACAGAAGTGTTGGATAAAAGTGACTTACTTAGGGAAACAAGTGGACGAGGTCAAGTGCTCTAGTAACTGGCAAAGTGGAAGCAATTGTTGCTTTTCCTGCTCCCACGCACTCGCCGCCAGTTGCGCAGATTCCTGGGGATGGTAGGTTACTATCGTACTTTCTGTAAGAATTTCTGACGGTAGTAGCTCCCTTTCATCTCTGCTTAGTCCGAAGGTACCATTTAAGTGGTCCCAGGACTGTAACTATGTTGGAGTCCGCTAAGCGCTACTTTGTAGTGCCCCAGTGCTTGCCGCCCCAACTTTGGACAAACCAAGCTGGAGGTAGACGCTAGTATAGTGGGGTTGGGTGCGGTTCTTCTTGCAGGAAGATGAAGATGGAGTGGATCACCCGCGCCGCTTCTTCTCCCGTAGTTAACTCGTCAGTCAAGGTACTCCACACCTGAACAGGAAACGCTGGCTTTATTAAACGTTAGCATATTAAGGTTCTTGAGGTAGTATGTGGGTTCCAGTGCCTTGCCTGTAATGGTCTTCACGGACCATAATCCTTTGGTGTTCTTAGCAAATGTACAATCAGAACCGCCGCCATGCGTGGGCTCTGATTGTACAAGGATATAATGTACAGATAGCCTATGCAAAGCGGCTCGCAAATGTGGTTGCTGACGCCTATCACGGGTTAGTAACTGGGGAAGCGCTGATTTTTGTTATTGCA
>NW_025549361.1:0-3564 GCF_905237065.1 Salmo salar | reverse complement strand
CCCTCTGCTGTTTCTCAAGTCCACGATCATCTCCTTTGTTTTGTTGATACTTCGAGTGTGAGGTTATTTTCCTGACACCACACCTGAGGGCCCTCACCTCCCCTTGTAGGCCATCTCACGTTGTTGGTAATCGTTTACCAATGTAGTGGTAGGCCAGCTGGTCAGCTGGTCTGCATGCCTCTGAGGGGGATTTAGGCTAGATGCTGCCTGGGCCGCAGCTCATGCAGGGTTAACACGCGAATGTGTTAGCTAGCTAGCTAACGTGAGCTAGCAGAATTTTAGCTGGCCAGGCTTCATATTTAAAGCCATCTAGCTACATCATATCAAACATGTCGTCTGGTTTGTTTGGTTAGACAGCTAGCCAATAGCCAACATGGCAAGTATGTAAATTAAGCCACAACTAACCTGTTATGCTAGCTACTACAGTTTCCTGCTAGCTAGTTAATTTCAGCAAGCTAAATACATGACTGGATGTGCACACATGTGCACATTGCTAATGGTGGGCAGTGCAGTTGCTATACCAAGCAGGATGCAGCGACAAGATACTCCTGGCTGTGCAGCTGTGTAGAACTTTTGAGGGATTTGGAGAGCCCATGAAAAATCTTTTCAACCTCTTGAGAGGGAAGAGGCGCAGTTTGCTTCTACCACAACTGTGTGCATGTGTGTGGGACTATTTGTGTGACTACACAGTGGTGTAAAGTACTTAAGTAAAAACCGTACAAGTAGTGCTTACAGTTTATTTGGGTATCTATACATTGTTACTTTCTAACTTTTACTTTACTACATTCCTAATGAAAATCATGTACTTTTACTCCATACATTCTCTCCGACAATCTCTAAAGCATCATTCGAATGCTTAGCAGGACAGAATTTATTTTAAATTCACACACTTACCAAGAGAACATCCTCTGGTCCTGCATACTGCCTCTGATCTCATGGACTCACTAAACACAAATGCTTTGTTTGTAAATTATGTCTGAGTGTTGGAGTACGCCTTGAAGCTATCTGTAAATAAAAATTTACAAAAATTACAAAAATTGTGCCTTCTGCTTCATTTAATATAAGAAATGTTAACTTAATACTTTTACTTTTTGATACCTGGGGATAAGGTGGTGTCAAAATGCCCGTCACGACAAGCTTGGTGCGTGTTTGGACCATGATAGATTGTTGGTGATGTGGACAACAAGGAACTTGAAACTCCCAACACAATCACTGCAGCCCCGCCGATGTTAACCTGTTGAGGGTAGGGGGCAGTATTTGCACCGCCGGATAAAAACGCACTCCGATTTAATCTGGTTATTACTACCGCCCAGAAACTAGAATATGCATATAATCATTGGCCGGATAGAAAACACCCTAAAGTTTTCTAAACTGTTTGAATGGTGTCTGTGAGTATAACAGAACTCATATGGCAGGCAAAACTCCAAGATTCTGTACAGGAAGGCTCCTCTGACCATTCCTGGGCTTCTGACTCTTTTTATTGAAAACTTAGGATCTTTGCTGTAACGTATACTTCCTACGGCCCTATAGGCCTCAGAACCCGGGAAAAAGCTGAATGATGTCGAGGCAGCCCTGGCTGAAAAACGTTAGCGCCTTTTGGTAAGTGGTTCATCAGAGGCACAATGAGACTGAGGCGCCGTAAACGAGGCGGCAACCCATATGTTTTTATTTTCTCTCTTGTACTAAAACACGGTTTCGTCGGAATATTATCGCTTTTTAACGAAAATGGCATGAAAATTGATTTTAAACAGCTGCTGACATGCTTCGGCACGGTAATGGAATATTTAGAAATGTTTTGTCACTTAAACGCGCCAAGGCTACCCTTCTTTACCCTTTCGGATAGTGTCTTAGCCGTACCTAACAAAACGCCGCTTATTTGAATATAACATGGGATTATTTCGAACCAAACCAACATTTGTTATTAAAGAAGTCCTGGGAGTGCATTCTGACAAAGAACAGCAAAGGTGTAATAACATTTTTCTGGCAGTAAATCTGACTTTGGTGAGGGCTAAACTTGGTGGGTGTCTAAATAGCTAGCCCTGTGATGCCGGGCTATCTACTCATAGAATATTGCAAAATGTGCTTTACCAAAAAGCTATTTTAAAATCTGATATAAATAATGCATAGAGGAGTTCTTGTATCTACATCCTTAAAATAATTGTTATGTTTTTTGTGAACATTTATCGGAGTAATTTATAAACCAACGGAAGTTTGCGGGGGAAGTGCTAGTTCTGAACGCCACATGCTAATGTAAAAAGCTGGCTTTGATATAAATATGAATTTGATTGAACAAAACATGCATGTATTGCAGCCAGTAATGTCTAGGCGTGCTGTACTTCCGATGAAGATCATCAAAGGTTAGTGCTGTATTTAGCTGTGGTTTTGCTTTTTGTGACATTATATGCTAGCTTGAAAAATGTGGTGTCTGATTATTTCTGGCTGGGTACTCTGCCGGACATAATCTAATGTTTTGCTTTTGCTGTAAAGCCTTTTTGAAAATCGGACAGTGTGGTTAGATTAACGAGAGTCTTGTCTTTAAAATGGTGTAAAATAGTCATATGTTTCCAGAGAAATTGGGGCAGAAAAGAATTTCTAAGGTATTTGAATAACGCCACGGATTCCACTGGCTGTTATGTAGGTGGACAAATCTGTCCCACTGGCCTCTAGAGAGTTAATGGGGCCTGTTCGGCCCTCCTCCCGCAGTCCAATATCATCCCCTTTGTTTCACACACATTGAGTGGAGGAGATTGTTGTCCACACCACACTGCCAGGTCTCTGACCTCCTCCTTTGCTAGGCTGTCTCATCGCTGTAGTCAGCAAACTTAACAATGGTGTTGTAGTCAGACGGCCACGCAGTTGTGTGGGAACAGGGAGTATGAGAGGGGACTAACATGCACCTGAGGGGCCCTTGTGTTGAGGATCAGTGTGGCAGATGTGTTGTTGCGTGTTTCACCCTTACCACCTGGGGTGGCCAATCAGGAAGTCTGAGATCCAGTTTCTCAGAGGAAGGTTTAGTCCCAGGCCTTAGCTTAGTGATACGCTTTGTGGGGCACTATGGTGTTGAAATGCCGATGTAGTCAATGAATAGCATTCTCACATAGGTGTTCCTTTTGTACAGGTGGGAAGGTGCTGTGTGGAGTGCTTTTGAGATTGCGTCATCTGTGGATCTGTTGGGGCGGTATGCTAACTGGTTTGGTCTAGTTCTGGAATGATAGTGTTGATGAGCCATGACCAGCTCCAAAAGCACTTCCATGGCCACCGGCCGTGAGTGCTACGGGGTAGTCATTTAGGCAGGTTACCCGTGACTTTGCCAGGACTATGGCAGTCTGCTTGAAATACGTGGGTATTATAGACTTGTGAGGAGAGGTTGAAAATGTCAGTGAAGACACTTGCACATGCTCTTGGTGCACACCCTGGTAATCCGTCTGCCCCACTGCCTTTGAATGTTGACCTGTTTAAAGGTCTTGCTCATCGGGTTACAGAGAGCGTGGATTCATTGGTGTCGTCCAGAATAGCTGGTGCCTTCATAATGTTTCAGTGTTGTTTGCCTCAAGCTTATGCACG